>NC_048219.1:72730460-72817332 GCF_002007445.2 Ailuropoda melanoleuca | reverse complement strand
TTAATTGGCAAAAATGTATAGCTGTAATGTATCATTATAGTTCCAAAGGAAGGATCCAGTGCACTGCAAGAAGTTGGAATGCATTCTGCTAAAATTGAAATTTTAAAAATTGAATTTGTGTTTTGTAAATTTGAGCAGTTAAATATTTAACCTGTGCTCATATTCTTTGAAATTAGAATATAGTAATATAGTAATCTTTCCTCAAATAATATAGTCCAGCATAGAAAGTTAACACTTGCTTGAATACCTTCCCTCTTAAATATTTACATTGTATCCATTGCAAATTCAAACATCCCTTATATATGTCCCAGTAAGTATGCATGATATATATGTTTATTATATATACATTTTTATATACATATATAAAACCTCTGTTCTTCCTAATCATGGGGCCTAAATCATAACTGTTAAGCATTCCCCTCCTCCTCTTCCCCTTTCCCCTCCTCTTCTTTTTCTTCTTCTTCTTCCTCGTCGTCTTCTTCTTCTTCTTCCTCGTCTTCTTCTTCTTTTCTGTGTACTACCTTCCACAAGCCTTTTTAAGTGCTGAAACATGAAGAGCTGAGACTTCAGTGGTAATCCCTGGGCCCTTTCCCCAAAGACTGAATCACAGCATTCTGTTTATTTTAGTTGCTTTAATTATCAGAATACTTGAGTTGTCCAGCTCAGGATTTTCTTCTTCCTGACCTAGACCTTCAAGGACACTGGTATTTTACTTCACCATTACAAATTTTCTTAGTATTGACTAATGTCTCACTTTGACATTACCCATCAACATATTGAAAGGGAACTTCCTCCTTAATTTAATTATTTTACTCTCATGCTTAAATAATTATGATTAGCTCCTCACTAATTTTATATTCTTTAGCTTGTATTCCTTCCAAAGCAATTTACATATGGATCTGATCATGTCAATTCTTTGATTTCCTCTATACTTCTGGAGCACTTGGCACCTTCCTCTGGTTTAATCCTTATTATGTCATCTGCACCCAATAACTTAAGATTACATTTATTATTCTATCTTTTGTCTATCTTCAGTCACAGCATGATAAATTATATAGGTCATAATACACAATTGTTTATTGGAATTGCATATGGGACATAAAGGAAAACTAGTTACCCGTAAGACTGCTAACACTTTTACTTAAGCAATTAAATGAATCGTGGTGCCATTTCCTGAGTTAGGAGAAATTAAGAAATTAATTTACTAGTTTTGAGAGAAGATAAGAATTCTTCTATTCATGCTAAGTATGCATTGCCTATTAACATACAAGGTGAAGTTCAAAGGCAAATCAGGGTTGGATTATTGTTAGGATTGATTCTTCCATTTATGCACCTATTTCTTAATTGTCTGCAAAAGATATTTTAAAAAAATCCTCGTTCACTCCATAAAGGATAATCTCTTCTGTGTTTACATGTATAAATGCACATTGATTAAATCAATAGAATGTGCTTATTACATGTTTTGTGTTAAAATTAGCAGTGTCCTTTGATTGTTCACTCCATGATTAATTTATAGGTCTGACTGGAATTCAGATTTTTAAAGCATTGATTGCCCTTTGATACATTTATTTATGTATTCATTCTAGTCATTCAGCAATACAAGCAAATATGAAAAAGATACGGTTCCCTGCAATCAAAGACATCATTGAGATCAATGGCTGCCATATAGAGAAATAAGAGTTAAAAGATATTATAGAAGTGCTTTGGGAACATATAGGAAAGATACCTAATTAAACAAGTGTTAGTAGGAGGGAGAGGTAATTGGAGAGAATAAGCATTTGTTTTTCAAAGATGATATTTGGCTGAGTCTTAAAATCTTCAAAGATGGGGAAAAATAAGCAAGGTAAATAATATTTCATTTAAAGAAAAATGTGTACGACAGATCTAGAAGACCAAACCATCCCTAGGCACCTAAAATATTTACATGACTATAATATGGCAAAGCTGTAGCAATGAGAAAGCTTCAAAATCGTGAAAGTTCCTTTTATATTGTGCTGAGTCATTTATATTTTATCTTGGAGACAATGGAAATCATAAAAAAGTTGATCAGGGAAGGTATATGCTCAGATGTAAAGTTAAGAAAGATTACTTGGGGGCACCTGGGTGATTAGGTCAGGTAAGCATCTTTAGGCTCAGCTTATGATTCCAAGGGCCTGGGTTGGAGCCCTGCATCTGGCTCTCTGCTTGGTGGGGAGCCTGTTTCTCCATCTGCCTGCCACACCCCCTGCTTGTGCTCTCTCTCCCTCTCTCTCTTTCTCTCTGAAATAAATAGATAAAATCTTAAGAAAAATTATTCTGGTTGCGATGTGTAGAAAGTACAAAAGCAGAGATATTAGAGGCAAGATAGTTAAAAGATATTGCAATAATCTAAGCAAATTGACTTAAAAATAGNCTGTCAAATAAATAGATAAAATCTTAAGAAAAATTATTCTGGTTGCGATGTGTAGAAAGTATAAAAGCAGAGATATTAGAGGCAAGATAGTTAAAAGATATTGCAATAATCTAAGCAAATTGACTTAAAAATAGCAATCAAATAGAGATGTGAGAGATAACGGAAAAAGATGAATCAAGGATAATTATCTGGCTTAAATAAACGAGTAGATGGTGACACCATTTACAGGACAGATTACAAATGGAGGATTAGATTTGGGGACATAGTATAGATCCAGTAGAAGGAGAATAATACAAGGTGAATTCAATCAGGTATATTGAGTTTGAAACACCTGTGGGATGTAAGGAGGTAATGATGTATGCAGGTGAATATATAGGACTAGAACTTAGAGATATAGATAGGGGTTTGGGAATTACCAGTCTTTATTTGTGACATATAACAACAGGATATCCACTTCCAGCATATATATGTGCTAAGGATAAATAAAGAGATATGTTCATAATTCAAGATTTAGTAATTTTTTGTTATTATATATTATTCCAAATGTTTTCACATGAATTATTTAATTTAAAATTCAAAGGAAATCTATGGGATGAGAGGAGAAAGGTTGCTTTACAATTGCCATTCTATAGATGAATAAATGGAGACAGAAAGGAGCTGATTTCAGTTACACCAAACTAGTACCGACAGAGCTGGAGGTGGACTCAGATTACCTAACTCCAGGTCCTGTCCTCTTTCAATGTCATTAGTTGCCTGTCATAGCCATTGTTTATACTGTGGTAATGTGATAGAAATCTAGCAGTGAATTTCATAATAATAGTACTATCGAGTTTAGAAAGAAATTAATATTTCTCAAATTAATTCTGAGATTAGAATCTATACCATTTACTAAATTCAAGTTATGACAAAATCAAATACCTAATTGTTTGCAATGGATTTAGCATAGGCTATTCTGTTCGGTATCTTGATAGCAAATTTATACTTATATAACTATTTTGCAAACATTACAACTTTTTTCAATAAGTCATCTACTGTTTAACCTTACTTGAAAATATTTATAATTTCAGCTAATACAACCTCTTGGAATGGTGATTACTTAACATTAACACGTCAAGGGCCTACTTGTTCTTATTTGGAAAATTAATGTGGAAAAGATATTCTAGTTTGTTTAAAGTGAGCAATTATAAACAAGGAAGAAAGCAGAAATGATTTCTATCCATACTAAATGTTCATCTTAATGGGGGCTAATTGTTAGTTATCTTTATTAACTTAAACATTTTGTTCTAATAATACAAGGCACTTTGATAGGCACTGTGGGGAAATCATGGTGAAAAAGACATCTCCTCTATTGAAAGACATTTGTAGATTAATTGCAGAGGTGGAAAAGAAAACAGTGGGACAAAATGCTGTGCATAGTACGGAGTCCCAGTTGTAGTTTATTATCAATCTTTGGTTTCAAACAAAAAAAGATGAATGGGATAATAATGGAAACATCATGAAATCATCACCAATAAGACTGTGAAAGACAGTCTTCAGATATGGGAGATATGGTAGGAATATTGTGATGACTGAAAAAATCAGTTAAGCTATCAGTCAAAATAGTTTATGGATAGGCATTGAAAATGTGAAATCAACCAGGATTAGAGCCACATATTTGACAATATATTCCAATTTACCTATGAATGCCTTTCAGTGTTTCCTTTTTTTAGTAATGCTTTCATAGCAATGCTTTCTTAGAGTTATAGCTTATTGTAGTCCATGTGTTAAGCTTCTATCCTTCTTAACCTTGTGATTAAGACAAATGTTACCATTAGTGGATGTATATTGCTTAATGGCAGACATGTACCAGCTCATTCCATAATACAGAATTCATACAATACTATATCTGACCCCTTGTTTCACTTTTTCTTGGTCATACTACTTCCGTAATGACAAACACTCAAAAATATCTGCAACACATTTTTAAATATGTAGATAAGTAATATAGTTGTAAACCATTTTTCTAAGGCTCTATTCAAAAGAACTAGCATTAGCAAACATGACAATTACACTTTTCACCTGTTGAGGAAATAAACCAGATTACCTTTATTTTATTATAATATATCAAAATAAAGAAGCAATTTAGTTGTGAGATTTGAAAACTTTACTGTGTTTTACACATAATCTTCATTCTGAAATTCTAAGTTATTCAAAACTATGTTTCTAATAATAGATTAAAACTAACAAGTCTTATTCAGAAAACACCTCTGATTTTAGAACAACATGGTCAGTTCTTAAATTATAACTATTAAATAAGTTTATTTATTTATTTATTTATTTTTAAAGATTTTATTTACTTATTTGACAGAGAAGCAAGAGAGCACAAACAAGGGGAGCTGTAGAGGGAGAGAAGCAGGTTCCCTGCCGGTAGGGAGCCCGATGCTGGGCTCCATCCCAGGGCCCTGGGATCATGACCTGAGCCGTAGGCAGATGCTTAACCATTTGATCCACCCAGGTGCTCTTTCAATCATACTTGGAATTTTGTTACCTATTTATTGAGATAGTATATTTCAATAGGGTATTTTATTGAAATAATTCTTTGTATCATGATTCTGAATATTTGAGAAAATAAAAATACTGAATCTGTGATTAAATTAGATATTGGAAATCTATAACTACATTTGTTTATCTAAACCTACTAAATATTTTTTTCTGGTAAAGTTTATGGACATGTTCTCAGAAAAATAACAATTGTTGCTGTTTTTCCTACAGTTCAATTGGACTGGCGTACAAGCCTGCACCTCCCTCAAAGCAAGCATCTTGAAAATTAACTCAGCTTTAATGTGGTATGTGACTTGTAATATGGGTTTTAAATACAACATTTTTAAATTTTCCTTTCAAAATTAGCAGTTGTAGGAAAAGTTTCTATAGCATTTCCTGTAAGCANCTCCTAGTTTAAAACATTTTTAAATTTTCCTTTCAAAATTAGCAGTTGTAGGAAAAGTTTCTATAGCATTTCCTGTAAGCAGTCTCCATGTTGAAAATGTAATAGAGAAAGCCAAACTACTGGGAGAAATGTCAGAATTTAAGATACAAATTCAGTGATGTGACCATTGACACCAAGAGAGTTCTGAATCTTAAGCGAATCTGTTTTCCAGTAGACATCAGTTCATGAAGAAATATTTTATAAAATCCAGCACAATTGATGATTTTATCATATCAATAGCAGATTTCTACTTTGTCATTTGGAATACCATTAGCTTATTATAATATAATTTCAATGATACAAGAATTCCTTTTCAGGATTTAAAAATGCATGTTTTATTTGTTAAGTGATAAGAAGTTAAATGTTTGGCAAAAAAGAAAAAAAGTAAACAATCCCAGCTTCACATCTAAATATTTATTCGCTTAAAATTGCATCTTTTATTTTTGGCTTGTGAGATTTATACTCTTTGAGAACATGGAAACCATTAATGCCAAGCATGATTGGTATTCAATCCCTTTTTCCCTTCAAGCTTGATGATGTGCTCTATTTTCTTTAATTATGGTATGATGACTGGTTACTTGCACTGTTTCTATTATGAACTGAGTTAGCCTCTTGGCCTTTTGTAACTAATAATCTGTCTTTTTGCCTCTCAAGTGTGTTTTTCCTCTGTATATAGTACTTAGGATTTATCATGGTACTTATTTATTTATGTACGTATGTTTTGCAAAGTATGAAATATAGTATAGGAATGCCATCAGCTTGTATAAGAAAATTTATAAAACACTTTTACCGGTACCTACTAAATACTAGCACAAGACACCATAAAGCATTATAACACAAGTGGGGTAAATAGCATATTAAATAATCCATAGTATAGGATGTAGATTTTTTTGAGACAGAGAATGTTACAAATTTATTCAAACGTGGAAGCACTTTTTCTTATTTTTCTTTCAGATTAGCCAACATAACATATGTTGAGTCAAATTTATAAGTCACTTAAAACTTCTGCATTTTTTATTTTATGGTCTTTAAACTCCAAATAGCCTGTTATGAAACACTTTTGTAAGGTAGCTATGCTTTTATAACACTCATGGACTTTTAGTATAAACAGAAGGAACTCTAAATTCCTAAGAGTTAGAAATTTCCCCTGTCAATGTATTTCTACTCTTTCCCTCTGGTTTTAATGTTTCTCTAAAAAAGAACCTCATTAATGACTGAAATAGGACACAAAGGATTTTGAACAGGTTGTACTTCCCTGTGATAGTATTTTAAATGATATGAAGCATCTTGCACTTATTACAGAGCTATCAGGCTTGCAACTCTTCTGAGGAAAAATATAAGGGTAGAGTGCCCCAGAGGCGTTACTTTATGAAATACAGCATCTCCTTGAGGAACATGTATAGCTAAACAAGTTGATAGAACTGAATCTAGTATAAATATTTTTAAGTATAACATATCAATATATGTGTATGCGAGGTACACACGTATATATGTATATATGTGTGTATGTCATTGTAACATCCTAAACAAAATAATAAATTTTTTAGTGTACTATCAGGGATTACACGGATAGTTAGTATGTATATAATTTTGTCATTGATGTGAGGTTGAGGGCAAAGAATAATTAGATCGGCATGGTGTTTCCTCCTGATTCAGGATTTGTAGGGTCCTTAGAGAACATTGGTAACAACCTTTCAGAAGTACTGATTACAAAGTGAGATGCTCTGCATATTAACTACAGGTTCTTACCCAAGAGGATATAGAAAAAAATCTAACACTATTAAAAAAATGGAGGGAAGCCAAGGATGCTTTAGGGGTGGAGAGTCCAGCAATTGTCTTTGAATATAATGATTAAGATGCACTTGGGCTGAAGCAAGTGAAGTTGCTGACATTACAAGGCAGAAACAATGATGAAATCAATTATATCATTCCTCCTCTGACAATTTACTAGTTCTCTAAGTGCTAATATGGATTCCAAAAGGTGAGATTTTTATCAATGTACACCATCGTCTTTGATCTCCAAAGACGAAGTGTTGTTTATATTAAAGACTCAGTTTTAAGAATAAAGAGTGTGTTAGAAATATTTATAATGATAAAGAGATAAAGTGAATAAAAAGATGCTCACCAGCAGTAATCATCAGGGAAATGCAAGTCAAAACCATGATGAGATATCATCTCATACCTGTTAGGGCGGCTTTTATCAGAGAACAAAAGATAGCAAGTGTTGTGAGGAATGTAGAGAAATTGGAATCTGTACACTGTTGGTAGGAATATAAGATGGTATAGCTGCTATGGAAAACAGTGTGTGGTTCCTCAAAAAATCAAAAATAGAACTATCATATTATCAGCAATCCCATTTCTGAGTATATATCCAAAAAATTGAAATCGGAATCTTGAAGAGTTATTTGCACACGTATGTGCACTGTGGCGTTATTCACAATAACTGAGATATGGAAAAGCTTAAATGTCTATTGATGATGGATAAAGAAAAGGTATTCCATACAATGGAATACCATTAAGCTTTTAAAAAGAAGGAACTACTGCCATATGTGACAACATGGATGAAACTGGAAGACTTTATGCTAAGTGAAATAACCTAGTCATAGAAGGACAAATACTACATGCTATCATTTATCCCTCCTCCAGCATCTAAAATAATCAAACTCAAAGAATCAGAGACTAAAATGGTGGTTACAAGAAGCTGAAGGGAGGGGAAATGGGCAGTTCCTGTTCAAAGGATAAAATGTTTCAGTTATGCAAGATGAATAAGTCTTTTTTGGAGAAATATTGCAATGATGGCCATTCCAAGGTATCTGTTATTACATGTCTCGTATCTGGACAGGAAAGACATGAGCAGCTTAAGGTCTGCAATAAATGCCACTAACTCCCTGTAGTCTCTTTATGGGATCTTTACTGCTGAGAGGCTTCAGAGTAACTGAACTTTCTAGATGTTTGCTTAGAGTTTCCAAAGCATGTGGTATATGCAAGAGGCTTCTCTCACCTGGCTTCAGCTGAAAGTTTTTCAGTTTTCCTTTTTTCTATTATGACATAGACTCAAAAATTAGGAAGTACTGCGTCGGTTACATTGTTGTCAATCAAAAAGTCACTGAAGTTCACCCAGGCTCAAGGGGAGAAGATAAAGAACCCACATCTTGATGTGAAGGTGACAAGATTCTCAAGAAGATACAGGACCATAATTATTATTTGGGGGAAAATTCTGTTGAAAGTTCAGAAGTGGTGGTTACAATTGTGTAGTTTCAAGATGTAGGATTTTCTTGGTTCTGTGATCTTGAATCAAGCAATTAATACAAAAAAATTGAACCAAGTTGGTGACACTTCTGAAGTGTAGACTTTTGAAGGTTCTTTTCACTAGAGAGATTTTAAGGCATTGAAAAAAATAGAAACAGAACTAAGAATGAGCTCACATTAAATATTATTTACAACCAGCAGCCTTCAGCAAGCAGATTATGATGAAACACATTCTATCCACAATAACAATAAAAAAACCCATAAATATTTGGAAAAGATAATAATATAAAATATATGGTACTCAAATAATCAACCCACAAATGTTCCCCGGAAAATATAAAAGACTTGAGTAAGGCAATAAAGAAATTTCTAGAATGAGAAAACTGAACATTATAAAGCTATCACCTGATGCTAAACTGTTTAGAGATAAATGTAACTTCAATAAAACTCCATGTTGGTTATTAATTTTAACTTGAGACAACTACTATTGAATGCAAGTAGAAAACAGAATAAAAGAAGATAGGAAAGAAATTTATTTAAAAAAGCATTTCTTACTATTTCTTACTAAACTATCAAAACCAGATGGGATACTGGTCATCTAGCTGTGTCTAGCAGATATTTTTAGAGCAACCACCAGGAAGAGATGGTGCCTAGAGCTAGTAGAAATGGTAGTCTGGAAGAGTAACTGAGGGTAGTAAAAAAGGACATGGTTAATTACCAGATCTAAGAACAATTGTGAAGCTATACATTTTAAAGTGAAATTCATTAAAAATTAGGATGCTTGTAAAAATAATCTCAAAATTGTTTTGCACATGAATGCACCTAGGATTTCCTATCAGAGTGTTGGCAGCATGCCTTAAAATTAGAACCTCTGGGTTAACAGTGTAATATTGAGCTGAATATAAATGTCTCAACATGAGCTTCACCTCTTTTAGGACACATCCTCTTGAGATCTATGAATTGGGTTATTTGGACTCCTTTCTATTAATTTAGCACATGAATATACACATCTATGTGTATCAAACAGTAATGTGTCTGTTCTTCCCTGTCAAAACACTCTGACATCTTGGGGAGCAGAGGCTATTTTTTTTTTTAAAAATTGCTTTCACTAATANTTAAAAAAAATTGCTTTCACTAATATATCCCAATGCCCAGCAGAGTGTTTGAAATAAAATATGAAATAAACTCATATTGTGTTAAACAAGTGCATGAATGGATAAATAGTAAGGGATTATCATTTCCTGATTCTGGTGGTAGACATAATATTAACTTCTATTTCACCTTTACAGTAAGATTTAATCAAAATTTTGTTAGCTCATTTTACAAAAAAGAAAGCTTAGTTATGCTAATTAGCTGGTGAAAGTCATNCTCAGTCCGAAAGGGAGGCTTTGGGTCCATCGACTTCAGTCCACTTTTTGTGACTCATGGATTCATTTGCTTCATACAAGGAGTTCTGAAAACATCNTAGCGTTTCAACTTTGAAATGATCTGGGGTTTAAGCACATGATTTTAAAAAAAATCCTTGATAACATGGACAAATAGGAATTGAACAGATAATCTCCCCCAAACAGATTTTAAGTTATAAAAAAAATTTAACAAGTGAAAAAGTAGAAATTCCAGATTAATGAGAGTGAAAGATATTATTTATTAAATAATATTAGAAATACTGATTAGACATTTTGGAAGATGAATTAACAAATAATTATCTTACATCATTTAACAAAAATAAATTCCAATTTGAATAAAGATTACATTTTAAAACAAACAAGTGAAAAGAATTAAAATAAATGCTATATGTCTCAGATGTTTGGATGAAGAGGTGTTGGAAACTGTAAGTGATAGAAATTATAAAGGAAAATATAAACAATTTGAACATCTGTTCTACTCTTTATGCTTTTTTAAAATAAAAAAANCTTTATGCTTTTTCAAAATAAAAAAAAACTGAGAGTAAAAATGTATAATTGTAAAAATGTATAATTGTAAACATGTGGGCACAAAGATGCAGAAAAGAGGATTTATTCTTTTCATAAAATATATAATTTAGATCCATCAGTAAGTTCTTGGAGAGAAGCTGCTGTACTTGAAAAGCAGGTATAAATTTAAGCTCCTGTGAAGAAAACTTTCAAAAAGAAGATGGTAAGTGAGCAAAAGCACAGAACTTCAATACTGTGTAGNGAACGACACAAGTTTATTTTTACAGTTCTCAAGATGAGAAGTCCTAAAATGAGTCAGAAGGGCTATATTTCTTCTGGAGGTTCTTAGGGAGAATTGGTTTCCTTCATTTTCTAGCTTATAAAGGACCCCTGCATTCCTTGTTTCATGGCCTTTCTCCATCTTCAAAGCTGGAAACATGGCACCTTCAAATTTGTACCCTACTTCTATCATCATAATGCCATCTGTGTCTATGACCCTCCAACTGCCCTCTTATTAGGGCTTTTGTGATCAAATTGGTCCCACCCAGATAATCAAGAACAATGCTCCCATCTCANCCCCTGCCCCTGTTGTAGCCTGCCTGTAACGATAGCCTACCTGCCAGGATGGTGATTTTTCCCCCTTTGCTTGTAGTTGTCAAATGGCAGCTTAAAGTATAGGGGGACACTTGCTGTACCTCTGGTGGAAGAATTCTCTACCTGGGACTGGATCTCTAAAGCTTCCAAGNGATGTGTGAAGTAGTCAGGAAATAGTCCAGGCCACTAAGTCTAATGCCAGGGCCCAACTTAAAAAATTCTGGTCTCTTTAAGAGGTTTGGATTTATTCCTTAGACTAGACCATTAAAAAATTATATTATTAACCTTATAATTGCAAACAACTATGTTCGTATGCAAAACAATTAACATGAAGACAAGTGAAAGTCAGAAAAATAAAAATAAGTAATCCTATAGGGGAAATGAATATAAATATGTCAAAAAAAAAAGATAAGACAGTGTCTGCACTTAAACACTAAAAATGTATCTATGAAAATCTGTGTAATGTCCTATATTATCTGTGGAATATAGATAGGATGGAGGAAACATGACCAATATTTTTACAAGTGGATTCTTGAATATTATTCAAATATTCCGTGTACTTTGATAACCAGATAAATGAAACATAAAGACATTTTCCCTGAAAATAAGAGATACTGTTATCAGTTCATTTATCATCTCATGTTCTTGTAAGCAGTCAAAGCAGAAAATCTATTTCTCTCTTGTGTGAACCATACTCTTTTTACTTCTGTCTTACTTTTGGCTGAAGTCTCTGCAAATTCATTTGAAAAATTGGGTTGTCAGTTTCACACTTCAATTCTGTGGCTGCTGCTATAAAAGGGCAGGTAATTTGCTCAGGGGAACAGTGTAATCTGAAGCAATAGTTGTCATACTAATGGCAAATTCAGAAAACTATAAATGCTTCAAAAAAGAGTATCATATATATATGTATGATATGCATAAATACATATGGACGATATGTACAAATGCACATACATATTCATTAATTTATATGTCATCATTAGTAGTAAATGAAATAGAGAACAAACACCTGAAGTTTGTAATAAATCATCCCATGGCTTTCACACGCTTCATACTTATCTTGGGTCCCCAGATGAGGATTTATAGGTAGAAAATCTACTGGAAGCTCCCTTTGGGATCAACACATGTGGAGGCACCAATGAGGGGGAATAGTTAGATAGCGGAGCTGTGATGCATTGCAACAAAGACCTCATTGATAACATAGGCAGCTCTAGTGCTGGTATGGTTTTCATAATTATCCATTCCTGAAGGAATCATTCTAGGCCTCCTGTGCTCATGGGCTAGGCTTTGGATGTAGGTGGCTCCTAAAGTGGGAATGTGACTTTGGGTGAACCAGTCTCTTCTACTACAAAGAGTACCTGAACAAGTACTCAGCTAAGAGGTATTAGCAACACTCACTCCCAAGAGCTGGGGGAAAGACTATCTCAGTCCGAAAGGGAGGCTTTGGGTCCATCGACTTCAGTCCACTTTTTGTGACTCATGGATTCATTTGCTTCATACAAGGAGTTCTGAAAACATCTCCTCCAGTATTCTGGTCAGTCTCATTTCTTCAAAAAACCTGCAGAGGGAGGGTTAGTGAGACCAACTCTAACCCAGGTCTCTAAACCTGTTCTTAAGGATACAACTGATATTCACTGTTTGCCTCTTACAATATCCACTAAAATCTCTTTACCTCAGCTAGCATTTCTGTTGGTTTAGGTGACTTTCCTACTGGCATGACCTAGAACCTTACCTGAGTGGTCTGAACCTCTGATCACTAGGCCTTTCTCAGTCAAAAACCAAGGCACTTGCCAATTTACCATGAAAATAAGGCAAAGGAGTTCCAAGAGATCATTAAGTACATCATCAGGGTGTCACATTTTTTTCCCCTGCCCCTGTTGTAGCCTGCCTGTAACGATAGCCTACCTGCCAGGATGGTGATTTTTCCCCCTTTGCTTGTAGTTGTCAAATGGCAGCTTAAAGTATAGGGGGACACTTGCTGTACCTCTGGTGGAAGAATTCTCTACCTGGGACTGGATCTCTAAAGCTTCCAAGTTCAGTGTTGTGATGTAAAGCACAAATACCCTGAAACGAATCACTGACTATGATGATAAATGGAGACGCTCTTACTCCATCCCTTGCTTCCTGTCTCCTGGGGAAACAGCATCATATCATGATCATTAATTAAGGGTGCACACTGTGACCTGGAGGACAGGACTTCACTCCTGCTTGGCATTATTTCCAAGAGGGCAACTCAGTTGAACCTTCAAAAGATCATTTTCTCACTCTAATCAGGCTGATGTTTGTGGAGAATTGTTTCCCACCAAATATAATATTGGTTTTATTGCATTATCTTGGACAAAGTTTCAGTAGCAAAAGCTTTTACTTGCCAATATCCACTGTGCCAACTCTTTCTTTCCTGGCCAAAGAACCAATGTGGGAGTTATGATAATTATCAAATATGTCTATTCCAATTATACGTTTAGAGTTTGTGTCCCAGGTGGACTTACTGTGAGTTGTAATTGAAACAAATTTCCATTACTTATCTGGTCCCCATGCACCCCCCATCTATATTAGAGAACTTGAAAATGCTTTGAGTCTATAGGTATCAATGTAGAGTTGGATCCTGTGTCCTTGAAATATCTAGATATAATTCTTTCTCCAGTGCTTGGTTAATTAAATATAGGGTTGTAGCTATCATTGAGGAAGCGATGGGAAATATGTCACTGTGCACACTTATAAAGTCCTTCATGTTAAATTTGGCTTTCTCAGACCACTACTAGTTTAGGTCAGATTTCCTAGGAAACTAATTTTGGGAAGGAAATTTGAATCAGGAGCATAATTTAGCCCATAAAATAGCCTTAGCCTTTAGCATCAACAACTGGAGGATTGTTTGAAGTTGCCTTTAGCAGAGGGAAAATGTACTGGTTTCCTATTGCTGCTATAAGAAATTACCACAAACTTAGGACCTTAGAACGACACAAGTTTATTTTTACAGTTCTCAAGATGAGAAGTCCTAAAATGAGTCAGAAGGGCTATATTTCTTCTGGAGGTTCTTAGGGAGAATTGGTTTCCTTCATTTTCTAGCTTATAAAGGACCCCTGCATTCCTTGTTTCATGGCCTTTCTCCATCTTCAAAGCTGGAAACATGGCACCTTCAAATTTGTACCCTACTTCTATCATCATAATGCCATCTGTGTCTATGACCCTCCAACTGCCCTCTTATTAGGGCTTTTGTGATCAAATTGGTCCCACCCAGATAATCAAGAACAATGCTCCCATCTCAAAATCGTTAACCTTATCATATCCACAAGGTTCTTTTTGTCATGTAATGTATCATATTTGTAGGTTCTGGGGATTAGGATATGGACATCTTTGGTGGGTCATTATTCAACCTATCACAGTCTACCCTCTGTGATATCTTCAATGTATAACACATGGAAGTGTTGATAACTAATGACATTTTCTTTGACATCCTAATATTAGAGAAGGAACAAAGTGAATGGTCTCTGAAACACAAGCACGATTTTCTTACAGATGAAGTAATAATGAATCTCAAGATGTGGTTTAATGACCCACAATCTAAACTGGTGATACTCATTACTGCTTTAGCACTGTACCATTTATATTTCATCATTACAGCTTCTGCAAATGTGTCACAAAATATTTAGTCAAGATATGGTTTTCACATTGTGGTGGTTGTGAAATTGCTCTTAGATTTGAGCTTTTATAATAATATTCTTTTTTTTTTTTTACTTTTTCTATAGATAACAAGTGACTAATTGTACTTAAATTACTTTTCTTATTGCATTTGTGTCTCTTCCTGTGCACAGTTCAAAAAAGCCTTACGATTTTATTTTCTGGGCGATGGAATATATTATGAAACATTAGAGTTAAACAATTAGTTAAATAGAATTAATTGAAGTGTATTTTGGGGTGGGTGCTTATTTTGTACAGTTAAGCTTTTTCTATAATCACTCAATTGTTAGTGCTTTTTATTAAAATTTTTAAAGTGTGATAATTATTAATTTTTTTAAAAAGTTTAATGCCCAAAGAAGTGAGAGATTCATTTTAAGGAAGTTTCCAAACTTTAAACACTACTTTTCATAATCATTGTGTATTTTGCACCATTAAAGAATGAGATAACAGATTCTCCACAAGAGAGACTCTTGGAAGACCACATTATCCTTGTGATATATTAAAATATATTGCCAGGTGTATTTTAGGCATGTGGGTTAATGGATGGTCTGATATATTAGTATTGGTAACACCTTCAGTCTACCTCAAAGTGAAAGACAGCTTGTAGATCCAGAAATTTGGTGAATTTCATGTTCATCAGTTTAATTTTTGACTCTTAAACTTCAATTTACACAAGCTAGAAACTTTGTTTCTTTTTAGCATTTTGATTAGATCTGATATTAAAGAGGTGGCCCTGATAACATTTAAAGTCATGTTAGGAAAAAAAAACCAAAAACAAAGACCTCGTTTTCTATTGTGTGGCTGAGAGAATATCTTAGCTTCTAGGCACTGGGAAAATGGTGGAAACACAGATCTAACCAAAATGAATACACATACACTTGCCATATTCATTTATTTTTACTTTTAAAAATAATCTTTATTATAGAAATATTAAAACATGAAAACAGAACAGCATGATGAACCCTAATGTACCTGTAACCCAGTCTTGAAAACTAAGAATATGTTGCCAATTTTGTTGCATTTATCTGCCTTTCCTTACAATTTTTACGAAAGAATTTTAAAGCACATCCCATATTCTAACTTCCAATGAGAAACATTGTATTTTTCTTACTTTACAAATGGGATGGTTACATAAGTCACCTTTAGAATATGTAGCCTCAAAGTTTTAGGAAAGAAATATAATGAAATTCAAACCCAAAATAGTTATGAAACTCATATCTCTTAGACACAAGATTCAATTTTTAAAACTGTCATAGGAAACTATATTATGGAGTATACATTATTTCGTATCTGTTTAGAAATTCAGCCTAACCTTGTGTTTTAATATTTTTGGTATTTAGGTAATCAAGGCTCATAATGATTTCAAAATAATATAGTAGATATCCTCCATATCATTTCCCCTGGTCTGGTGTCTATGGCATTGCTGCAGTTTAGGGTCAGTTCTAGTCCTACATATTTGATAGGTATTAAGGGACCAATTCTAATGTAGGTATGTTAAGATTATGAAAGAAAGCAACTACTCTACCTCATGGAATTGAGACCGAAGCTTTGTGTAAATAATCCAACTGGAAAACAATGTAAGATAAAACTGACAATAAAATAATAACTAATATTTATGGAAATATTTATTTTGTTCACATATAAAATGCATTATAGAAGCTATATAATATAGTATTCAAAAATTATAATGGGTTTTCAGTCAATCAGTCCTCAGATTAACTCTGATGTACCACATCCCAAACTGTATTGTCTTGAACAAGTCACTATATTCACCTATATTAAATAGGTGTAATAATAATCTTGACACTATGGGCTAATAGTGAGATTTGAATTTGGTAAAACCCATAAAACACTTAGAGCACTATATAATGCATATTAAGTGCTCAGTACATGCCAAATTATATTAGTGTTAATACTATTGTCTATCTGAGGATATTTTTGTTAGCGTTAGTATTGTATATTAGTATTCTTTTATAGTTTTGTATGTTCATCTATTTGGGAATTGAAAGACTTAANTTATTAAGTGCTCAGTACATGCCAAATTATATTAGTGTTAATACTATTGTCTATCTGAGGATATTTTTGTTAGCGTTAGTATTGTATATTAGTATTCTTTTATAGTTTTGTATGTTCATCTATTTGGGAATTGAAAGACTTAAAAGAGACAATTGTGTATGAGGGCTTTTCTTGGCAATTGATTCATGTAGGTGGTTATGTGGTTCTCGTAGGACAAATAAGACCTGCAGAAGCAGATGGAGATAAATACATTTCAGTGGATCATTTTGTGAGCACATGCTATATACTAGGCATCATGCTAATTTCTGAGGAAATCAAAGTGCACTAATGCATTGCTTTTTTGTTGTCAAGGAGTTTATAACCTGGGATAAAAAGATATAGGTAAATTAGGGATTAAAATGTGTACAGTATATTCAGATATTATAGGAGTTAACAGGTAAGCTGTGTTGCTATTCAGATGGCTGGTCAGAGAAGACTTCAAGAAGGAAGAGAGATGGATGGCATTGCACTCAGGCAGAGAAAACAAGAATATGATGAGCAGATGTATTGATGAGTCCAAAATGACTAGAATCAAGGCAGGAGATGGTTTCACAAAGAATTTGGCTTGACAGATGTAGTATTATGCAATTGGTACATGATCTGAAATGTGGAGGAGGACAGTGTGTAGACATTGGAGTGTCACTGGGAAAATTGGACCAGGGGACCAAAACAAATGAAAATTTTGGCAAAATATCTAAGCATTACACTACAAACATCTACCATTTTTAAAATGCATATCAAATTAATTCCCAAAAAGAAAGGAAACCTTATAATTGCAGCTTTGCTATTTCCTTCCAGAGAAGACCTCCAAAGGGGCTGGACTTTTCCAGCAATACTAACCTATGCTCAAGTGCCAGTAGGCCTTTCCTTAACTCAAATGACAATCTTCTCTTGGCATTGTTAATATCTGAATGCATTCTGAGTATATTAATCACTTAGCTAATAATAATCTCTTTGAAATGGAAAATGGAACATCCTTACAGTCAATATTTCAAAAATAAGAGTTGGTTGTTTTGCTTCATGAATATTAATACAGTTTGAATCTTTCAGTTTACTGTCCCATGTGAGACACAGTGGCATTCTTCCTTTCCCTTTGCATCCTCATGTGTCAAAGGACTTTAAAAAATAAATCTCTCATTGCCATCATCAAAACTCTGTGAACAGCAGCAGGCAAGAAAAGAACTATAGCAGATATTGAAAGGGCAGAATAATTCAGGGGACACATTGTCCTAAAAAGATTTAAAACACAAATATTAGTCACAATCACCTACTTTTCAGCTACACTACAAAATTATAATTGTAGCCTTAAAAATTCATAATTTATAATTGCACCACGAGGATACAATTATATGACTTGAATAAATATAATTTTGAAAGAATAGAAAAAGCTTACAATGTTTTTAAAACACGTAGTACTATTTCCCACATCGCAGTAATTTGACTTGCTGAAAAATAGGCAAAGTGTGTCCTTTGGACCACATGAAGGATTCCTTCCTTTACTGACTGTAGTATGCATTTTTGTCTCCACACTGAGATACCAACCGCTTTTTATAGGATTTTTATCTCATAAAGTTATTTATGGAGCAATTGTAAGCTGCTAACAAGAGCCCCATTTTTAGTGGCTCATAGGGAAAGATGGGTTATTTTCCTGTTGGGCAGGAAAAGTCTAATGAAAAGAACTATGACTATAAAATTAAGGAGAACGTGGCAAAAATTTTACTTGGTTAAGTAGATATATAATCTTATAAAAGTTTCAAATTAAAAACATACAAAAATAAGCTATATAAAATGTTTTACTTTGTAAAATTTAGTACATTCTGGAAAGTTTTTTTCTTATCATAACATTGCATTTTGCTTAATATTCTGCAAGATACTGGCACCAAAATTATTTTATATGAACATCTGCTACCAACATATTTACTTTCTAACATAACTATGATTAATTTCAATTATATGTTATTTTACTTTGTAGCTGTCATAAAATATTATTTGAATTCAAATCCAGAAATATATATTACTTCATAGAGAAATCATTCCAGTTATAAAACTACAAATGGTCACAACACATCTTGCACTAAAGAATTCTGTAAAGAAAATAAATGCTTTTCATGGGTACAACTGTGTTCTAAAATACATAAATGGTATAATGAATCTACAATGCAATATCCTTTCTACTTAACTTTGTGGCACTTGTGCATTATGTCTTCTAAATTTGTTTCCTGTGGGTTTTTAGAAAATATTTATATGAAATGTGAAATTACAGATTATTTCCATTGAATTGTATGTTTTTATTTTTCATAATGAGAATTTAAAGTATGAGCAAGACTGTCAGCTTACAGATCGCATTGCAAGGTAAGATAATATTATTTCTGCTCCTATGTAGTGTTGTTAAAATACTGACACGTTAAAGCAGACTTTCAGACACTCAGACAGATTCTTTGGGAGATGGCAGGTCATGGATTCAAGTTTCATAATTCTCCTAGGAATTATCAAGTTGATCTGTAATCCAGAAGGGTATTTGGGTAGTAAGATTAATTTTGTTAGACACATTTTTCCCATAGATTTTACTTGGAAGACATCTGCTACCTTATTTAGTGGCTTAAGAACACAATGAGCAATTGACTGGATTCAGAGAGCATGAGATTAAAGCAAAGGAATGAGGCTGATCCTATGAAATTTTCTATCTGTGCTATTATAGATCCTTAAAAAAAAGGTCGATTGATTGATTGATTTAGAGAGAGCACACACATGTGAGGAAGAGGGCAGAAGGAGAGGGGAGAGAGAATCTCAAGCAAACTCCGTGCTGAGCACAAAGCCTGACAGGGGTCTAATCTCAAGATCCTGAGATCATGACCTGAGCTGAAATCAACAGTTGGTGGCTTAACTGACTGAGCCGCCCAGGTGCCCTTATTGTAGATCCTTTCCTATTACCCCCATTATATGAGAAAACATCATCAGGGCACTCTTACCCCAGGTAGGGAATGTTTATTTTCCTTGCCCTGTTCTGGATTCCTGCTCAGAAATTATTTGAGTAAACTTCTACAATGCCCTTTATTTGTCAATAAGATAAAAATTTCCTATCATTTGACACTTCCTCTGCCCAAAATAGGAGAAGGAATACCTTATATGATTGTTAATTTTGGGAAAATGGAAAATAGCTGGGTTTGCACTGTTTCATTCTCTTTGGGATCTGTTTATTCAAAGAATAAATACATTCTAATATCTTTTAGCCTACCACATGGGCAGAAGGAGACCAAAAAATTGCTCAACTGCAATTCTCTCACATGGAAGAGGACATCAAAAGTGCAAGGTATTAAGTGTTAAGCTCACAATAGTAGAAATGAGCTTGTAAATGATAATTCAAGTCATGGAAGAGATCCACTATTGGATGAAATTCAAGTGAGAATAGAAGAAACTTAAGCTTGAGATATATTTTAATAAAATGTGGCAAACACATTAGTCTATGCTGCTGAAGTAGTGGAAAACATGGAGTATGATAACCTCAAATTTGTATACCCTTAGTGCCTAATAAAGTATATTTCAGCTCCTCAAAGTGTTCGCAGTATATTTAAACCAGTGGACGTGAAACTCAAATGAATGTCTTACGCAATTTTATTTACCCGTTAGTTAACTATTCAATTGAACAAATATTTATTTAGTGTCTACCATATTCTAGACACAGATATCATTTATGGAAGAAATAATAAATATATCAAACATGTATTTTCTCTCACTGAGGCACACTTTAATGAGTTATTCAGAAAAAAAACAAAAATAAAAACTTGTATAGCGTGTATAGCAAAAGATCTTTTAGAAATGTGACACAAAATGGTAAATGAGTAGAGCTTAAAGATATTACCAAGATGTTGAACCAAAACATGGGATAAAAACCTGTCAAATAATTATCTTCAGAAATATATTCAGGAAAAGACATCCAGACAGGATCCAGTAAAAAAAAAAAAAAAGGAATACATAAACCTAAAAACAGGAAAATAAATAGGATCTTACAAGTATTACAAGACGACACAGATGGACAACTACATGAAATCAGGAAAACAATGAACGTACAGAATGAGAATATCATCAAAAAGACAGAAACTAGAAAAAAAGCTAGACAGAAATTCTGAAGCTGAAGAATACAGTAACTAAACTGAAAAGTTCATTAAAACAAATCAACAGAACTGATCAAGCAGGATAATCAGCAAACTTGAAGACAAGTCAACATGCTACAACATGAATGCAACTTGAGGACGTCATCCAAAGTGAAATCAGCCAGTCACAAAAAGACAAATACTGTGACTCCACTGATATGAGCATCAAACTCTCAAAGAGAAAGTAGAATGGCCCTTACCAAAAGCTTGGAGGAGAGGATAAAAGGGAGCTGCTCAATAGATCCAGAGCTTCAGTTTTGCAAGATGAAAAAGTTCTAGAAATGTTGCACAACAATGTGCATATAGTTAACACTACTGTACTGTATACTTAAAAATGGTTAAGTGGTAAATTTGATGCTATGTGCTTTGACCACAATAAAACAAAATAATAATAAAACAGACAAAAGCCCTAAAGAAAAGGAAGAAGTAAGAGCTTAAATACCATTTGATGGAATAGGAAGTGGGTTTTCTTTGTTCCCTTGAATGAACTTTTTTAAAACTTTATTTATTTGTTAGTATTCTCTACACCCAACATGGGGGTCAAACTCGCAACCCCAAGATCAAGAGTTGGCATGCTTTTCTGACAGAGCCAGCCAAATGCACCCTTTTGGATGACTTTTGATGTATTTTGTTGCACACAGATACTTAGATTAACTTTCCACAAAAGAGACTACAACTGTTGAAACCATGTTCCAGAGTGGTTTGAACCTGCTGGTAAATGGGTTGTATAATATTAAAGATTTAAATCACATAAAGAAAATTTGGAGACCCTTCAATATCCAAAATTTTGCTTTCAAAGTGAATATAGTTAATAACAACTGTCTTTGTTTTGGCCACTGTGTGTTGCAATGCTGTAGAATTTCAAGACAATGAGGTCTCAGTTACCTGCTCTCCATATGAAGCTGAGAAAATTTGCCTATGGTATGTCATGCTAGGATGATATCTGAATTACATGCTTAAGATTTGAGCTTATTATTTTAAATATAATTTGACATTTAAAATGAAGCTGACTAGAGAGAAACCTAGGATTTACATTTCATTTAAAAAGTCCTCAGTGAAAGTATGTAGTCAAGACAACTATAAACTCATGAAACGAGTATCTTGATTCCAATAATGCCTGATCCCACGAAGTCAATAATCTCCCAATAGATAATATATAGAGTGAATACATATCTAATTTTGACATAATGTTAAATGTAGAATGTATTACCGCATTGCTAGAAGAGCATAAAGATAACTAAGGATAAGTCTCCAAAGGCCAAAACTTCAATTTCTCCTTAATTGTGTACACATTTAAGTCTCAATTGTATTTGCAGGCCCTTACATTATATACATGTGTATGTCAAATGTAAATGCTGTATATCCATTTCTTTCATTGAATAAATTGGTAGGTCAAATATTTAACTTTAAACCTTGAGTTTTGCTCCCACTTTGAATGCTACCTAATGGTTCTGTTAGTACAGTACTCCACCCTTGTCTGCAGGGGACACATTCCAAGGCCCCCAATGGATGCCTGAAACCAAAGATAGCAAAGAACTCTCTATATACTGTATTTTTCCCTATATATACACACCTATAATAAAGATTTAATATACATATATATTATATATACACACCTATAATAAAGATCTAATTTATAAATTATAGAAATTATATAGAAATTATATATACACACCTATAATAAAGATCTAATTTATAAATTAGATACAGTAAAAAGCCTAACAATAATAACTAATAATAAAATATAATACTTGTAACAATACATTGTAATAAAAGTTATGTGAGTGTGGTCTTTCAAAATATCTTGTACTGTACTCACCCCTCTTGTTGTGACGATGTGAGATGATAAAATGCCTCCATGATGAGATGAATTGAGGTGAATAACATAAACATTGTGCCATAATGCGAGGCTCCCACTGACCTTCTGAGGATTCCTCGGAGGGAGTATCATTCGCTTCTGGACTGCAGTTGACTGTGGAAAACTGAAACCGTGAAAAGCAAAACCACAGATGAGAAAAACTACTGTATATCTTTGTGGTTTTAAGGCAACATGCAGAGCGTATCAAGAGAGCACAGACAAGAGCACCTAACTTAGGGAGAGCTGGCACCTAACTTAGGGAGAGCTGGCACCTAACTTAGGGAGAGCTGGCACCTGGTCTGAAAGACAGGAGCTGGTGGATAAACAGTGTGAGAAAGCATTCTAGAGAGAAGATGTAGTCAGCACAAAGACAAGAGGTGAGAGAGAATTTGATATATTTAGGAAATTGCAATACTTGGCCCATAGTAAATATTCAGTAAATATTTACCATTATTTATTTTTATTGAAATTGTTTTTATATATGTAGTGGAAGAGGAGGATATGGGAGCAGAGAGATGACAATTATAGCAAATAATGCACTTGAAGGATTGTGTGCACTTGTGTGTAGGTTCTGTGAGCATCTAAAGACATACAGGAGGTAGTGATTGGATCTGATTTACATTGCAGAAAGCTGTGATAGAGTAGATAAAAATAGAGTAAAACTGATTATTAGGAGTTTTATTATAGCAATCTAAGGGAGAAACAATTCTAACAGCAATAGAGTGGATTGAGAGAAAGTATTGGCATTTTGGAAGATAAATGAAAAAGAGGGATTGACTTTTTGTGAGGGATGAAAGACAGAGAGGTAGTGCAAAGAATCACGAATGACTTCCAATAGTCAGGCTTATGCACAGGTAAGTGATTTCTTACTAGCAGATATATATACAGCCCAAGAAATATCATAGTTAGGGATGAAGTTATATTTTAATTATGTTTGTTTTAGGTGTGCAAGTGACCTCTAAGTGAAGATAGCATATATCCGGACATAAGTACAAATACGGGAAGTCTTTGACATGTAATAGCTGTTGAAACCACGGATGTGACCATAACATCTAAGTAGAAGATACAGAGGGAGAAGGACTCATCTCTCCTAAGTACACACACACACACACACACACACACTCGCTGAAAAGAATTTGTAAAATAAACAAATAGGACAGAACACTTCCCTAAAGCTGATGTAGAACATTTTGGAGGAAGAAGAGAAAAGACAAGATAAGAACTGGGAAGTGTTCACTGGGCATTGCAAAGAAAAGAGAATGTAGTTTCCTACAAAGAGTGAAGATGAAAACCATGTGATAATGGTTTGAAGATGAAATGTTGCATGAAGAATGGAGAGAGAAAGTGTAAACTACTCTATGGAGATTAGCAAAAGGTAAACACCTTAGCTTCCTAGTTCTACCCATTTTTAATGACTAACTCTTATCCTCCAAGTTCAATATCAATGAAGTCTTGAGAAATGAGGCTAGTAAGGTCTCTAAGTTGAAATGTCGCTTATGAGATAAAGTTAATAGGAAATAGTGAATGAACGCTTTCTACCTTGACAGATGGGGTATAAGGAACCATGATTAACCAGGAAAGCAAATATGGAAGAAAGCATGTATTCCCCGTGAAAAATATTGAGTTTGGTTTTTGACATGTCTACCACATGTGTTGGTGGAAATATCTGGTTTGAAGATAGCAAAGAAGTCCAGTTATTGAAAGAGTGGTTAATGATAGGGAACCTGTGAATTCTGAGCATATAAGACTTGTTTTCGTGATTTGCAACATGTGGCTTGGCTGAGGGGATAAGAAAGAGTAAAAACAGCCATTGGTTTGCCTGAGACATTATTAACCCTAGTGGGAACTGCTATTTGAAATCCATCTGCCAAAAAATGGCATGATTTTCTAATTGGCACTAAGGCTGTCTTACATGCTTGTGGAGGTTCTGTTGGTATACTGATAGTTAATTATTACCATGGGGCTGCATGAAAGAATATAAATCAAAATAAAATGGAGAATATGGAAAGTAGGAAGAAAGCAGGCCAAGGCTGGGACTTTGGAAAATAAATATTTAAGGGATGCATATAGAAGAAAAGATCCAGTCCAGAAAATTGAGTAGGAATGTTCAGAGATAGGGAGAAAACCAGGGCAAAATAACATCCAGAGGTCACAGGTCATCTTGGGTCTACAACTCTGATGTGATTTGACACCCATTTGAAATTGCATTTTTCATGTAACTTAATCCACGTTGAATTAGCTTCCTCTTCTTTCTCCACTTTTCAAATTGTTATGCTTTCTTCAGCCCAGATAGCTCTTTGCTGCCCCCTTCTGATATTTGCCTGCTACAGCTCCAGCAAATTACAAGTGATTTGAATTTAGGTCAACCCTGAAAAGTCAGACCCAGAGGGCTCATAACTGATTTTTACCATTAGGGACCTGATTTCTACACTCTATCCTTCTAGGATATAGAATTCTGTTCATGAATCTCAGTAACTTATGGTTCTGCTATTCTTACTATTTCAAGTTCTACACATTTTTAATTACTGATGGTTATTTGAAGTGTTGAATGACATGAACAAAGCAATGAGGATATATTATTTTCCAGTGCAACCCCAAATTAGTCTAACTTCTATAAGCCTGGCCTCTCTGCACTTGGAGAGCCTTCCAGATATCTGAGTGTACACTGGTCTTCATCACCTCCAAAATTAACTTCTTGTTTGCCTAATTCACAAGAATGAGAATCTACCTCGGATTTATAATCAGCAAATTAAAACCTGAATGATCTAATGTTAATGGCCCTATATGCTTCCAAATTAAAGCTGCACTCTGATTGTCTTCTTAATCAGTCTTTGAAGCCAGACTTTTAGTTATATATGATCTCAATCCTAGTCAATCTTCTTTCTTCTTGTGAAGATTATCACTTTATTTTTTCCAGCTTTATTGAGACATGAAAAATAACATTGTGTAAGTTTAGGTATACACTGTGACAATTTTATATACGGTTATATTATGAAATGATTACCATAATAAGGATATTTAACACAGCCATTACATCAAAGGTAACATCACATAGTTACGTGTGTGTGTGTGTGTGTGTGTGTGTGTGTGTAGAACATATAAGATCTACTCTCAACAAATTTCATGTATATAACACAGTATATCTATGGTGCTCATGTTGTGTTTAACTATCATTATCATGCTGTATATTAGATCTTCAGAACTTACTCATCTTATAAAGGAAAGTTTGTACCATTTAACAAACAACCATTTAACCATTTCCTCCACCTACCTCCAGTCCCTGGTAACCACTAATCTATTATTCCATGAGTTCAACTTTTAAAAAAAAATTCCATATAGAAATGAGATCATACAGTATTTGTCCTTGTCTCCTGACTCATTTCACTTAGCATAACACCCTCAAAGTTCATCCATGTTACAAATGACAGAATTTCCTACTTTTTATGGTTGAATAATATTCCATTGGGTATATATACACATTTTCTTTATCCATTCATTCATCAATGGGCAGTTAGGTTGTTTTCATGTTTTGATTATTGTGAATGATGCTGCAATAAAACATAGGAATGCAGATATCTCTTCAAGATAGTGATTTCATTTCTTTCAGTTGTATATACAGAAGTGGGATTGCTAGATCATATGGTAGTTCATTCTTTTTTTTTTTAAGATTTTATTTATTTATTTGAGAGAGAGCATGAGCGGAGAGAGGGGCAGCGGAAGAGAGGGAAGCAGACTCCCCACTGAGCAGGGAGCCCGACATGGGGCTCCATCCCAGGACCATGAAGGCAAGACCTGAGCTGAAGGCTGATGCTTAACTGACTGAGCCACACAGGTGCCCTGCTAGTTCTTTTTTTTTTTTTTTTTAATTTCTGAAAAATCTCATACTGTTTTCCATAGTGGCTGCACCAATTTATATCCCCACCAACATTTCCTGTCGTTTCCCTTGTCTCCATGTGTTTATCAACTACTTATTATCACTTGTCCTTGTTATAATAGCTATCCTAACAGGTGTGACATAGTAGCTCATTGTGGTTTTGATTTGCATTTCCCTGATTCGCAATACCTCATGATGGTGAGTGTATTTTCATGCATTGTTGGCTATTTGTATATCTTCTTTGGGAAAATGTCTATTTGTGTTCTTTGTCCCTTTTTAAGTTCAGATTATTCATTTTTTACTGTTGAGTTGTATGTGTTCCTTATATTTTTTGGATAACACTAATAAGGTAGATGGTTTACGATTTTTTTTTTTTTTGCATTTTGCAAGTTGTCNTTTTTTTTTTTTTTTTTTTTTTTTTTTTTTTTTTTTTTGCTGTGCAGAAGAAGCTTTTTAGTTTAATGTAATCCCACTTGTTAATTTTTGCTTTTGTTGTTTGTGCATTTGGTGTCACAAGTAAAAAATTATTTCTCAGATCAACGCCCAAGATCTTTTCCCCTGTCTTGTTCCAGGAATTTTATGGTTTCAATCTTACATTTAAGACTAAACTCTATTTTGAGTACATTTTTGTGAGTAGTGTGAGATAAGAATCTAGTTTCATTCTTTCACATGTGCATATCCAATTTTTTCTAGTATTACATACTGAAGAGATCATCTCTTCTCTGTTGATTATTCTTGGCTACCATGTCAGATACTAGTTGACCATCTATGCATGGATTTATTCTGGGCTCTCAGTTCTTTTCCATTGGTTTATGTGACTGTTTTTGTGCCAACATTATTATACTGTTTTGATTAATATAGTTTTGCAATATGATTTGAAATCAAGAAGTGTGGTGTCTCCCTTTGTTCTTTCTCAAAAAAAATTTTTTTCACTATTTGGGGTCTTTTGTGATTCCATGTGAATTTCAGGATTTTTTTTTCAATATCTGTAAAAAATGTCATTGGAATTTTGATTGTTATTGCATTGGATATATAAATTATTTTGGGTAGTGTGGACATTTTAAGAATATTAACTCTTCCAATCTATCAATGTGGTTATCTTTCCATTTATTTGTGCTTTCTTTAATATCTTTCATCCAATGTCTTATAGTTTTCAGTGTAAAGATCTCTCATTCACCTCCATGACAAATTTACCACACCAGCTGAAAATGTTACACAAGAGATTTGACATATTGCATGTGGAATGGAAGATGTAGATTACTTTATTACCTGGAGGATTGTACAAAGTGCTACTCTCGGAGCTCATAGTGGTTTCTTGCTACAAAGGGAATGGGGCTTGGCACTTGCAAGGAGCTTCTATGCCATCTTTGGCAAAGTACCTAGCTGTTAACTAACCTCTAGAGTATTGGTTTGAGAAGAGTAAAAACAAGAGTACATGCTTTGGAAGAAATGTAATTGTTGAAAATGTGGCCCAACTAAAAGTAAGATTTTCAAGTTGGATGTTAACGACTTATAAGAATACCTACAATAAAAGCTTATTTCATTGTAAATAGGTCAGAAATGGCATTTTAGTCAATCTGGGTATATGTACTGAGGAAGTAAGTTTTTAAAGTTTCAAAGTTCACATTTAAAGTAATCTGAAACAAGTGTTACAAACTAGAGAGTGGTTAATGCTAAGACATCTTTGCAATAGCTGATGCCTTCTCACTGCTTATTATAATTTCTCATTACTCTAAACTGTTTTGGGGGTGGGGAAGGAAGTATCTTATACTATTTTATATATGTATATGTATTATATACGTATTATATACATATATACATTATATATGTATATGTATATATATGTATTTGATATCATGTCATTTGCAGTTTCTTGTCTTTTTAAATTTGTATCTTCAACTTCGTGTTTAATGCAAACAAAACGGACTACCTACGTATCATAATGTTATCTAGCAATACGCCAATGCTTTTTCAGCAATTCACAGTGAATATGGTCATGTACACGCACAGGAGAGAGAGCAATCTTTACCGACAGACTTATTCTTACCTTTAAGAATGACATTTAAAACAGAATTTCTGGGAACATTCCACAAAGTTGGTTTAAACAAGCATACAAAAAAAGTAAAAAAGAGAACCATCCAACACTTATTTTACAAAAAAGAACTTTATGTCTATTTGTACACATGTATTGAATAAAAAGCTGCAAAAATGTTGCATAATGTCAGCATTACATGGGTGACCATTACTGGGTACTTTACTTCTTATTATCTTGGTTATTAATTGAAGTGTTGTTTCAAAGAAAATAAACAGGAACTGAGTTTTCAAATACTGCTTGAACTAATAGTAACAATGATAGAGATGATAGTAATAACAATAACATTATCTTTTTAAAGAATATTTAATATGCAGTAGGTGTTCTACTAAGAACTTTATGTATAATACCACTTGATTATACAATTATACTTCATCCCTTTTAAAACAAGAACGAGTATTTTTTGACCTGTATGATAAAAGAAATCCATACAGTAGAAACAAATAGTAGCAACTGTATACATTTCTATTATTATACATTTGTATCCCTACAATATAGTCACCAGGTACTATTTTTCCAAGTTGCACTTTAAAAAAAATTTTTTTTTCTGGTGTCCTTTAACCTGAGTCACTAATAAAATAAATACTTTGATTACATCTGGAAACAAAATAGGAGATTTGCTTTTTCCCCAGGATTTTCAGAAGTTTTTCTGAGTTTCCCACAATCAGAGTAAGTTAAATTTCCTTTTTCTCAAAGGCATAGGTTTATGAGAGCAGATGTTTAGTGTTCTTTCTGACTTTCTTTATCAATTGATCACCAGATTAGTAGACTTCCCTATATTTTAATAATAATGATCACTAAATATTTTTAGTAATATTAGGATTAACTTGTACCAGTCACTCTAGTTGTTTTACATAAACTCATTTAATTTATCACAAGAACTCTATGTTTTAGATACAATTAAGGACTGCCTCCATTTTGCAGAAGGAAAGGGTAAAACTCATCAAAGTTAAATACCTTGCTTCAAGCGTCATTGGAGACCTAGTGGGTAGGTCATCTGAATACTCTGCCTCCAGAAGATGTGCACTTTATTGAGATATAGAACTGCCATAGGGGGCATGGGTTGGGAATATATCTGAATCTGAAACAATAAATAATGTTCTCAGGCTCCTGTGGTACCCACTGTCCGAAATCATGGAATGAGAAGTTAGGAGAACTTTCAATAATTCATTTCTATATCAGGGCATGCATGCATTCAGTCATTTTGTTTTACAAAATTCACTTAAAGAGAGCTTACAATTTTCAACTTCCAAGGAAATCATTGGTTGTGGTGTAGTAAATAGGAATGACTTTGGGTAGTATTCAGTTGATTTAGGTCTTGTTTGAAGGTGAGCTACTCTCATTTGTTATGACTACTGATATTTTTATTAAGATTGTAAGAATAATCTGGAAATAGCTGTTATTTGTAAATTTCCATGAATAGACAGCATTCATTGCCCACTTTCCCACTAACTTAAACTGGAAACAAGTGTGTTTTCCACTATAAATTAAAGTATATCTGGCTTTGTTTAAACCTTAAAAATATTTTGGCAGGCCTATTATTTCAACAGACATTCAAATAAAGCATTTCCTATTTTAGTAATGAATTGTTATTTTTTTAAATACTGAAACATTATTATTTATTTTTTAAAAAATTTTGTTTCACAGCAATGTGTTTCTTAAGGAAGAAAATAGATTCTCAGCTAACTAGAAGGGCGCAGGACCAAGGCAAAGAAGTCACCAGACTGTGTGCCTTATTTTACCCTCTCTGAGCTCTCGACGGAAATTTTTATCCTTCTTTCACATTATGTGAACGAGCAGAAAAGATTTTTAAATAGTTTGTCTCCAGCTGTCTCCTTTTTGGGTCCCTAGATGATTTCTCTATGTGAAATGTCTTTCATCTTTATTCAGGTGAAAGGTTTACTTGCAGGTTTTCTACAAATGAAACCAACTAAATCTCCTAAGCTCAGAAATAAAGCTGAGAATCTGTTTGAAGGAGGCTGGCTCATCATAGCTGCTCAGCTGCAGAGCTCTCACGAAGGCTCTGCCACCCACCACTCAGACGAGGGCAGGTGCCAATTAAAAGGAAGCCAAGCAGGTAGGACCCACATGGGCAATGAAGTATCTCTCTCTTTTTATTTGCCAAATAGGCACAATCTGGCCAACGAAAGCATGTTAGGTTGAACCATGATGCTTCTTTACAAGCTGTCGGGGATAGTGGGCCAGGACTAAGCACGTGTGATCAACTTTGCCTTTGGTCCCTTATATTCTTCTTACTTCATCCCTTTCTGAGCTGCCATACACCTCCTTTCCAGGAAGATTTCATCCAGTTTCCCAGGGCACTCATCATTTTTCCCTTCCTTTCTCATTACAACCTGTTGTCAGTAAAAAAGGTGATATATTCTTCTATTCTCTTCAGGATGGAAATTATGCATAAGGCTTAATGTCCTTCATGATAAGTTGTCATTTTGTATGAGATAATATGTAAAGCCAAAGTCAGGCATATTTAATGATGGGCTATCTGACACCAGCAACAGAGTTGAGAAAAATATTTTGGAAGTGTAAATTCCACAACACTTGAAAATTACTCATTTATTCTACATATAAATCATATACAAGCACATACATAATGCTAAGTAGTTCTGTGCATGGACGCAGGTATGTGGATGGTAATGATAATGGCAGTGATATGTAAGATGAGCATTTGGCCATTTATTTCACTAAAACTACTTTAATATTGTGATGAGGAATTAATAAGTGGTGTCTCCTTTTGTTCCACTTTCTTTCTGTATTAATTTTCACTGTCATCCCCAGCAGTATGCCATAGTAGACATCCTAAATGACCTTCCCACTGAAAGCACCTAAAACCGCACAAAAAAATACTTTGAAAATATTTTTAAAATGGAAGCTGCTCTTGCAAGAACATAAGAATTCTAAGAGGCTAAAAACAAAGAGAGCAGGAAACTTGGGACTGGAGCAAGAGGCAAGCACGTTCTGAAGGGCTTTGCCCTGAGGGTATCTGTCAAATGCTTGAAGAGCAATTACGTGGGGTCCGATAATTGAAAGGACTCACAATATTCCACAGGGTGTGCTCACATAAGGTAAAATATACAGTACAGACGGAGAAAGAAAAGCACAGGGAAATATCAGACAGGCCCAAGACTTACACACACAACTCCCAGAGTCCTTTCTTGGTACGCAACTCACACTCTGTCCTGAGATTGTTAATCACCACATGGGGAATGGGTTCAGGGTGGGGTGTGGGGTGGATACCTAGGTCTCAGGTGCAACTTTGCCTCATTAAAAAAGGAAGGGCTTTTATACTCCTTTGTTAACGTAGCCAAAACCAGTCTGCGTTACTATGCTCAACAATGGAAACCAAGAGAAACAAAACAGAAACCAGGAGGAAACCATTTATCTGTTCATTTTCTATAAACAGGGCTCATAAACGGCTGCGAGTTTCCTCTGGGTCTGTCTCAAATCCTTTCATAGGACTATACTAACCATTGGTTAGAACAATTTATTCAGTTTGGCCAAGGGTCATGCTAAGGTTCCAAGCACCCCTGGAAGTAAGCATGAGTTTGCAAGATTCGCTGAGATTAATCCCGCACAAATTACACAATTTACACACAGATTGCACAAATAACAATTTTTTGAGGGCTTTATGGGATTCAAAGGACAGAAAGGTAATGTCTTGGGCTAGGCAAACTTGGTGGGGAGTCTAATGGGAAACATTCTGCATGTAGCTGGAATCCAAATGTTACTTTCTCTTTGTAAGGATAAAAAAGAAATACAGCTGACATACAGAAAGAAATAGTAAAAATGTCTCTGTCTCAATCCAGGCATTTGGAAGGTGGGGGGAGTCTTTCCTGAGGATTCATAATTTTATGACTTTCATTTGAATTTGCACTCTAAACAAAAATTTATTTCTGTCAGAACAAAAATAATTCTTTATGCAAGAACCATTCTTTAATACAATAATCAAAATATAGATCCCGCAGTCTCTCGAGCTCTAAAATCACAAAGCACACAAGGAAACAAAGAACAATGAATGTGAGCCACCAGAAACAATACACAGCAAATACACAAATACTTAAGATATTGAAATTTCTCAGATATACTATATGAAATAAATAAGGTTATTTTGTTTAAGGAAATGAAATATAGTTGTTAGTTTAAAGATAGAATATGAGAAGGGAACAAAATGCCACAAAAATTCTTCATGCAAATTGAAAAATTACAAAAAGTGTCTAGAGACAAAAAGAAGATACAAAAAAGTGCAAAAGAAATTAGAGGTCTTGGCAGAGGGCAAACACTCAACACATCCACTTGGAATTTCAGAAGAAAAGAGCAAGGGAATGGGGAATCTTTGTTTATAGGGAAAATTACAGACCATTCCAGAACTGATGAGAAAATGTCTAATATTTGGGCATCCCAATGGTCCAAGGTAGAATAAATAAAAGCAAGTGTCCCTCATGAAAATGTAGAGAGCCAAAATCTAGAGACTTTTGCTATTTCATCAAAACATCTTATATTAATGCATAGAATGTATAATGTACAGAATTATTGACTCATTATGTTGTATACCTGAAGCTAACATAACACTGTATGTTAATTTACTTCAATTAAAAAAAACAATAATAAACATATAGGTTATATACACATTGGGATTCTGCGGCTGATAAGAAATGTGAAATAAATTTAATATTTCGTTAGTCTGAGCTCTAACCATTTTTCCTGCGATTTGTAGAGTCTTTGCTTCTTACAGTTCTTCTTAGCAATAATCACTTATAAACAAAAACCAATATTTGGAGCTTCCTGAAGTAAAGATATTTCCATTTCTTCCTTATCAATATTTCACTTCTCTGTAGCAGGGTCAAAGACTTTTATTCTCACAGAGCTGCAAGGAGACAATATATTTCTTTAAATTCACACAGAAGTGGAAATCACTTGTCATGTATCACCATCTTAGAATAGATTTTATTTGCAGAGGAAAGCAAGATTTCCCTAAATGCCTCCAAGGAGGTTAGATAGGGACCAAAGCCAGCTAAGAGGTGAGGGTGGGGATGGGCAAGAAGAGGAGGGCAGGGATATAAAATGGAAACAATTTTGCCCAGGAGACAAACTCCTTTCAAATGTTGGCCTGAGGATTACTACATCTTCAATCTTTTAAGCATGATAGCCACTGAGCCTCACAGCTGAGCATGCTAGGTTCTTAAGAATAAAGCCTGCTATACTGTCCTAATATAATCTTTGTATTGGTCAAATGATAGAGAAAGCTAGCATTCATGCCTTGACTCAGAAAGAAATAATCTTTCCCATCAGTGCTTTTTTTTTTAAGCAGGTAGTGTCACTGTATCACATAAGTACCAGGAATATAAATGATTAGTTTTGCATATTACAGACTGTTAACATCCTTTGCTTGTCAAATCTACAATACTGCCCAGAGTACTGTCACCACTTATTAATTTACCTTTCAAAAAGACAAAGGTACCGCATATACTAAATATAGAGCTAAAGTGACAGAGTCCTTTTTGCAACCCAAATAAATATATCACTGTCATTTAGCAATCCTGTGTGTTCGGGTGAAATTTTTTTAGCAATACTAGGAAGTTAGAGGGTGAAAATAGAGAGACAGCTCATTGACTCCCCTTGCATACATCTATACCACTTTAATCTTGCACATAAAAGGTCAAGCATAAAATTATTTGCTTGGAGCAGCTGTCCTCAGAGATTTGAATTAACATAGATGGAGAATACCACAAGGAAAAAAAGTTAATTTTACCTTAATTGGATTAAGCCAGGTCCCATCCATACTGAGAGGATGAAGTTACAAAGACTGGAAACTGCTAGGTTGACAGAAAGGGATTAATTCATGGGCTAGCGTCAGGTTGTTGACTAATAACATATTGATCGTATCTATAAGATATGCAGAGTGTCTGTCAGGAAGAGAGACACTTTGGGATTGAAGATCGCTAGCCTATCTGACATGATCAAAGTTAGATTAATATTATTAAGGAGCTGCAAGTGAGCTGCATATTGCCTTAGCAACCACAGAAATTTTCTACACGTGTCTAGAACGGGCTATCATAAACAGTAGCAGAATTTGTCAGTTAGAGGAAAGTGCCTGATTTGTGTTGCGGCTCCCCCTCCCAGCCCCCCCCACGGCCCTTTCTTTTCTTTAATGTCTTCCAGCAGACATATTGAACTACCACGGTTTAATCCCAGTGGAGCCTGCAGGTGGTATTGTCCTTGCATTGAGGAGTTATTAAATTCTTAAGGTCACCATAAAAAAGGTTCCATTAAATTGAGTTAATAAAAACATTGGCCAAAGGTTTGCAAAGAGCACAGATGTCAAAGCTTTGGGAATTGGAATGTCTCTTATAGTATCAGGCTAAAAGAATAATTTAGATCACACCATAGTATAAAGAAGACAAAAATTCTGCATTCTTCAATAAATGTGAAGTTTCTGCCCCTAGTACACACATGTATAAGTGAATACTTATAGAAGACACTCATTTCTTTGGACCTTTTACTTATTTATTATTTTATTTTATTTTTTGTTGTTGAGACCAAATTTTAAAAACTGAGACACCTAGAAAATACCGTCTGATAGTAAAAAATCAGTAAGTTGCTAGGAATTTTTGTATGAGTGAAAAATGATTTTTTAAAGGAAAAAAAAAGATAAAGGAAAAAAGCATCACACTTGATTTAGGATGACTCTGCCACTTGATTGCATGGAGTACGTGAATGTGGATTAGGAAACAGTCTTTAGCACGCTTAGTCTGAATGACTGAATGACGCAACTGCCGAGCTTCTGCGTTACGCAGCCTACACACGAAACTGCAGGAATGGCATAAAATGTCTGGAAGTCCAGTTTCTCCCCCATGCATCCCATTTGCATTTCCACTGCTATTGTAAACACAGGTTTACAATAGCCTGCTTCCTCTTTCATTTCCTATGGAAGGGGGAACGGGTTATATTAGCATAGCATTGGGATAAATGTTCTAGGAACTGAGGGGATCACTACTCAATCTGTCCAATTATTACATTTTAATATTCTATATTTCCAGGGAAAACTAAAGGAAGACTCTTGTGGAGAGCCTATGAGTTTTTAGGATGAAATGACCAAACTCTTTTTTAATGACCCACTCTAAAAGTGAATGCCATTTCTTAACTAAAATTTCATCTCCAGTTTTTCTCTGGCTCAATAATACCCAAGCAGCCTACATTTCCTAGACTTCATTTCATTGTATAGTATGTGACTACACATCTGTGACTATACATTATTTGTGGGGCCCAGGGTAAAATGAAAATATGTGGGAAAAGCATGGGTAAAGGGCATGTTAAAAAAAAAAAAGAAAAATGTACTATTAAAGGTAATAATATATAAGGTAATAATATGTAAAGTGTTTCTCTTTTTTTTTTCTCTCAACTTCTTGCAGTGGTTTGTATTTAATAATTGATGTCTTTCTAAGTAAAGAAATAAAACTTTTAATTATTAAATGAATTTTACTGTTCACATTTATATCATTTGATACCAGTTGAAAGCATATATAAGGTTATTTAATGCACATAAGGAATAACAGAAGTTCTACAATTCATATTTCATAGTTATTACACGAATACATATTTCATTCTAACCAAAAGAGTGAAAACACTTCTAAAAACTAATTCAACTGTTATTTCACTTCTCGATAGGTACTCATTCTTCTAATACGCACTATCCTTAGCCTATTGATGAGTAAGTAATAGACTGAATGGAGAAGAATGTATGAGTTGCTGTATCTTTGTTTCCTCCTGTGTCATCATTTTGGCATTAAGGAAGACAGAGAAATAACAATAGTGAGGAAGAACACCATAGAGTTCCTTGGTTGTTTCAGTATCTTAAAACATCATTGTCTTCTCTCTGCATTCAAAAGAAGTTCAGTTTCAAACAAAAAAGTTTGGCCTTTCTGGGCTGTTAGCACCACCATTTGCTCAATCCCAGAAAAATATGCTCAACTTTCACTTGCCTGAGTCTTGATGAACTCCCACCCATGGAGGTTCCACCATGACACTCTATGCATAGGATATCATGATGACCCTATGCAAATGGTACAGCAAGAAATGGCGGGCAAACATATTGTGTGAATGTCCCGTGGTCACCTGCACACTGATCGTCCCTGAGACTTCATTAACAAAGCAAAAGTTCAAAGAAAAAAATTATTCAGAATTTCAAAACAGTGACAGAAGATCATTAAAGCAAATATGGGGCTTGTTCTATGATTTCTTTTTTTCTTTTCTTTTCTACAATTCCATTTACATTTGGTTTGAATCCTGCAGTTATTTCCACAGCACAGTAAAATATTTATTTTTTCTTATTTGCTTCAGTTTTATCTTTTTGGGTAATTCCCTCTTTTGATTACCCATTTTTTAAATGACATGTGGGTTTATCACTAGGAAAGAGAGAAACAACACAGTTATCTGCTTTGCTGTCTGTGAGTGAACTGGGTAATAGATACGCAGTGACCAGTCAGTGACAGACTTTGAAAAAAATGATGATTAATCACTAAAAGTGATAGCATCTTTTGTGTTTACATAGAGACTTATGGACCAAAAAGCTAACAGCAAAGTATATACATTCTGTATTTACTCATATTTAATGGACGATGGTAACTGTAATTTGAAAAATGTTGTTGGGGCACTAGTGTTATTTAACTAAACAAGAGTAAGTGATATTTGTGCATATCAGAACCAGGCAAAATGAGGACTTCTTGTATTTATTGTCTCATACCTTTTCATGGTTTCAAGAATCAGGGAATGGCGTAGAGTTCTGGTTTGGGGTTTCTCATCAGGTTGCAATCAAGATGGAGACAAAAAGTTTTTATATCTTAAATATGTAAAGATGACAGTAATATAAATTAGGATATATAATATTATTGATTTAATATAACAATATAATGTCATTAGGTAAATTATGAAATAAGAAATATAGAAGGTCATTATTTATACTAGTAAAATACTTAACTTTTCCAATAACAAAACAATTGCAAATCAAACAAGAGTAAACAGTTTTGTGCTCTGTAGATTTTTATAATAAAAAGCAATACTGATAACCAATGTTGATGAATGTGGAATGTATGTGGAAATAGACACCTTTGTATAGTATACATAAAGCACAGGCTTTATGAAGAAAAAATAAATTCATCTCCTTAAAATTTTTTCTTATTCTTATACTACCACTTTCCCTTGTAGGAAAATATACTAGGACAATAATAAACAAGCAAAGAACATAAAATCAAGAACATTATCCTAACAACTGGAATTTCTGAGCTGTAAGTTTTACTCCCCCATTGCTGGGCTCTTTGAAAAACATCCATTGGCATATCTTATAAACTAGACCCTTTTAAAAAATTCTGTATATACAAAGATAAATAAGACTTGCTACACCCTTTGAGAAGCCTTAAAATTTCTTAAAATTTCTCCACAGTTGATGAAACTCTATTGCAAGAGAAGTTCTCGGTATTTCTCTTGACCATGAGAAGCATCACGCATATTTTTAATGTCTCTTGGCTTTCAAAACTATCTTGGAAGAAGAGTAATGAAATGCTTTAAATTTGTATTTCACTTTGTACTTTATGTATTTTTTTACATGTAGTCCTTTCTTCGTCTTTCACTTTTCCACTATAATTCATGCTTATGATGTACATGAGAAGAAATCATCTCTGGTAATCTACTTAAGCTAAAGCAGAAACAGTTTGAAACAGGTTAAATGTAATTTATCACATCCCAAACCACAGAGATAAAGGCTTCTTAATATCAGGCTTTCTGATCACTACTTCAGTATGGTTGTTTTTGTTTGTTTACATTATTTTCCATATGATTTTCTTTGACTCTCTCCTTGATCTTTTTTTTCCCCCTAAGGGAGGAGGAGTATCTTCCAATGAAATGAAAACGAAAAAATAGGGAGATTTTCAAACATATATTAGTTACAATTGAATATATTGTGTAAGCCACTGTAACTTAATAAGTACTTACGTTGCATAGAGAAGGCAACTGTAGCAATTATAAGGCAACATATGGCAGGTGCCTAAAAGCTCCAGGGTGACAAAAAAACATATGACTTCAGCTCATTATAAGTATTTTCTAAGATCCTCTTAATTGCTGTAGTAATTAAAATTTACTAATTTTTGTGAAAATGCCAACTGACTTATTACAATGGAGTGAGTACATGCTTTGCATTATTAAGCTTATATAAAATGCACATTCCGAGAAAAAGGTCTTTCTTCATAGATCTATACTTGTATTTATATTATATATCGATCTATATCTATCCATATATACAGATATAAATCTCTCTCTATATCTAGATAGAAACCCGGTGCCTGGCTCTGTGTGTGTGTGTGTATTATATAAAAAAAATCTTAGAGTTTAATTCCTTCTCTTACAAAGTTGCCATGTCTCATTTTTATTTTCTATACATTGTAACCTGTTTTTCGGTATTTTCTGATTAGTAATATATACTGTGTGGTGTTTGCAATCTATTGGTAAAGGGTAATAATTAGCATTAAGACAATTTATTAATTCAGATCAACAAGACAGCTCAGTTTTTCAGATCACATTGTACTACTGGTAACACCACTGTGATTAAAAGAAATGTTTGCTGGATTAAAATACAAATGAAAATATAATAATATGTATTAACATTTTAATTCTGGAATCCCACACAACATGGAAAAAAAAGAAAACTTCCCAAAAGAAATTGGATTTCTTTTAACTTTAAACCTCTCATATTGTTAGATATTTCAGGTTATTGGATACCCTTGAGAAAAGTTCTTTTAACAATATAATTTTAAATTCATGACAACATAACCTCTTGAAATTGGTTTTCAAGTTAGGATTTAGTTTTTATTTGTTTAATCAATCCAAGGTTTATGAAACTCTTGAAGGCCTATAAATAGCTAGAAAACTTTTTTTTAAAAAAAAGAAAAGAATATTTAATATTGTAAGAAAAATGCTTTTCATAAATTTAGTAAAATATGAACACTAGTTCTTTTATAAATTATGGTTCAAAATGGATCAGATAAAAATGTAAGATTTTTAAAATGTGGCAAAAAAATGTAATATCTTAACCTAAGCTGAATTTTGTATTTTTAAACCTTCAGGTTTTACCAGTTAGGGTTCTGTACAGGAAGATAGTCCACTTTAGGGTTTTGTTTGTTTGTTTGTTTGTTTTGTTAGCAGAAAATGGAAATGTTTATGAAAAAGAGATCACCTTTGGAAATCGGGAGTTTGAGAACATATTATCTTAGCTGCACCTCTGTATCTCTGAAAATTAGAATCAAGAAGCCACTGCCACAACTTTAGGCCAACATCAACAAAATGGTGACTAGATACTCAAAATGCTAAGGTCAGCTAGTTCCACAGATTCTTGATATAAATGAAGCTTTGAAAAGTTAAAAATTGAGCTACCCTATGACCCAGCCATTGCACTACTGGGTGGACGGCACTGGAGGAGATAATGCTGAGTGAAATCAGTCAAGCAGAGAAAGACAATTATCATATGATTTCTCTCATCTATGGAATATAAGAACTAGGAAGATCGGTAGGGGAAGAAAGGGATAAAGAAAGGGGGGTAATCAGAAGGGAGAATGAAACATGAGAGACTACGGACTATGAGAAACAAACTGAGGGCCTCAGAGGGGAAGGGGGTGGGGGAATGGGATAGAATGGTGATGGGTAGTAAGGAGGGCACGTATTGCCTGGTGCACTGGGTGTTATACGCAACTAATGAATCGTTGAACTTTACATCAGAAACCGGGGATGTACTGTATGGTGACTAACATAATATAATAAAAAAAAATTTTTAAAAATGAAGCTTTGACTAGACAGTGAACACTGAGTCTACTGTGGCAACTTCTAGTGATAATTCTATCTCTAGGACTTTGTTTGAGAGAGGAAATGTCCAGTATATTTCAGTCAGTTACTAGGATCCCAAAACCAACCTAAGAATTTAAACAGAAGGAATTTAATAAAGACAATTTGTTTTCTGAGAAGCCAAAGGTGAATAGTGATCCCTTCCCCAACTTCCAAGAGTAAAGACCAAGTAACACTCTTAGTCCTATTAATAAAAAATAAAATAAAGAGGAAACATCACCAGAGTTTAGAGACCATAGTTATCCAGGAACCATGGTGGGCATTCTATTTTGGAGTGGGAGCCATGGAGAAATTGTATTAGCTGTTACAGGTATAGCGTAAGGCAGAGAGAGGGAGAAATGTTCCAGCTCTTCCTCGTGCCACTCAATATTCTGACTTTGGCTTCCATAAACCAGAAATATGGGGAAGCCAATTAAAATCTAGCTTCAAAATGCTGGCTGCCAATTTAATTGGCAGAGCACAATTCACATCATGAACCCAAATGAAAAAGGGAGTTGAAAAGTAGTTTCCAACTTTCTAGTCTATTCTTTATAGAAAGGTCTACTACACTCTAGAAAGATACTTACTGCCAGTTCATCATACCCAGATATTCCATCTTAATATCTACCCTTAAATTTCAAGACAATAACATATTTTTAGCTAACATGGGCAAATATATCTCTTAAAAATAGGATTATTGTCCCTTTACAAGATGGAAAGACCTTCAAAGTTATCAACTCATTATTCCATATCTGAGTGAGGTTCATTCTTCTTCCACTTAGTTACAATTCCTCTTTGATAATCAGCAACCTCAAGCCTAAATCATAAGACTACCACCAATGTAATTCTTATATAGGGATAGCAGAAATAGAGAAGGATGAACAAAATTGGCATAAATGTATATATATACTAGAAAAATGTGGATAGCTATCACAGAGTTATGAACGATATTTATAATGTTTTCCAACATCCTTTCCATTTTCTCTTTGCCCTCAGTTAGCACTTCAGCTGCAAAAAGAAGTTACCTGACATCCACATAATAGTCATCTTGTCTACTTGAATAGCAAGAACATCCCATGCCATGTCAGGTTTTTTGTTCATTTGGTTAGTTTTTATGCTTGCTTGCTGTTTTAGATTTAGAGCTCTTTAATTCAAGGCATTTTTTTTTGAAAAGCTTATCCTATGAGCTGTTTGGTAGATGTATTTTCACCACTCCTTGAATTTGAACATTTCTAAGTGCCTAAATATCTGATTTGATGAACTATGTGAACATCAGTGTCCTGAGATCATCTCTCTACCTTTCAAACTGAGTACCTAGATGTACCACTCAAAGTTTTCCCCAATAGGAAGATTCCCTTTCTCTTGAATGAAGATGTAAAAAGGTAACAATATGTTCCTGGTAGATGCTATTGCAATCTGTGGTACTTGGTTCAAATATTTTCTTGTGTGGCCCAGTGAGGGAAAGATAACACTATACGTGAAGAAAATACACTATATAAGCAACCTATTCATACTGCCAAAGCCTTCAGCACCTGCTGAGTCCTATCTAATATTTCCCACTTCCACATAATGCTTTATGTTGCATACACTTACCTTGATGCCTTGGTTGGACGTATATAGCATCTAGTTCATTATAGGATGTTCGGAGAACATGAACGTATAGTGTTTCATGCTCAGGCATTCAATCTCCAGAAAGGTCCAGTAGCAACTTCCATTTTAAATTAAAATCTCCAAAATAGGGTGCCTGGGTGGCTCAGTTGATCAAGCATCTGACTTCAGCTCAGGTCATAATCCTGGGGTCCTGGAATTGAGTCCCCCATCGGGCTCCCTGCTCAGTAGGGAGCCTGCTTCTCCTTCTTCTTCTGCCCCTCTCCCCCTGCTCGTGTGGTTTCTCTCTCTCTCAAATAAAATCTTAAAAAAAATAAATCTCCAAAATACACTTTTATCTCTTCTGTTTAATTTATGGAGAATAATAAATATTGAAGGTATTACTGGTTGTCAGTGAATTGATTAAATTTGCTTCCCTTTGCTTTTAAACATCGAATGTGTTTTATCCAATCTAAGCTTTAAGTCAACAGAAGCTATATAGTTCCCCTTCCATTTAATTCAACTTTTATGGTTTTATAGACACATATTTTTTTTTTTAAAGATTTTATTTCTTTATTTGACAGAGATAGAGACAGCCAGTGAGAGAGGGAACACAAGCAGGGGGAGTGGGAGAGGAAGAAGCAGGCTCATAGTGGAGGAGCCTGACATGGGGCTCGATCCCATGATGCCGGGATCACGCCCTGAGCCTAAGGCAGACGCTTTAACCGCTATGCCACCCAGGCGCCCCGATAGACACATATTTTTGAGAAAGAGTTTTTATTACTCTTACAGTATAAGATCATTTTTAACAAAGATTGCTCAATGAGTATTTGTTGAGCCCTCATTAATGTGACTAGTGCCCATATAAAAGAGACCCCAGAGAGCTGTCTTGTCCCTTCTCGCAAATGACGACACATTCTATCAATGATCTAGGAAACTGACACTCATTAGACACCAAATTGGCCATCACCTTGATTCTGGATCTAGCCTTCAGAGTGGTGAGATAAAAATGTCTGTTATTTAAGCAACCCAGTTTATGGTGTTTTGTTATAGCTTCCTGAACAGACTATGGAAAACAGTTTGGTGGTTCCTCAAAAAATTAAAAATAGAATTACCATATAGTACAGCAATTCCACTTCTGGTTATATACTCCCCCCAAATTGAAAGCAGGATCTTTTTTTTTTTTTTAGATTTTATATATTTATTTGACAGAGAGAAAGAGCACAAGTAGGCAGAGCAACAGGCAGAGGGAAAGGGAGAAGCAGGCTCTCCACTGAGCAGGGAACCCGATGCAGGGCTCAATCCCAGGACCCCGGGATCATGACCTGAGCTGAAAGCAGATGCTTAACCTACTGGATTTAAGGCTCAGTCAAGTAATATAAAGCTCCAAACTAAATGATTAATTATATGAACTACTTGTCCTGACATCTATTATTTGATTCATGACTATTAAATTGGTTCTTAGCAAATAAATGCTTTTAAGGCAAAATTCACCTCGTTTGAGTTTTGACTAAGAAGTTCAACAATAGGGGCGCCTGGGTGGCACAGCGGTTAAGCGTCTGCCTTCGGCTCAGGGCGTGATCCCGGTGTTATGGGATCGAGCCCCACGTCAGGCTCCTCTGCTATGAGCCTGCTTCTTCCTCTCTCGCTCCCCCTGCTTGTGTTCCCTCTCTCGCTGGCTGTCTCTATCTCTGTCAAATAAATAAATTAAAAAAAAAAAAAGAAGAAGAAGTTCAACAACAATCACAGTCTTCTTGGCAACATTGATAAACAGTGTCTCTAAGTCACTATGCTCAAGGTTAAGAGGGGTGGGTATCCCATTTTTACATTTTATTGGAATTTTACATGTTCAATTCGTGATTTTAAATCTGTAAGTTTTCATTCCTCCAAACTGAAGACACAGTGTGGCACAGACATGATATTTCCATTTCTCCCTCTCTTTTCTTCAAACAGAAACATTTCTCAAGTGTCTACATATGTTAGAACTGCAATTTTTCAGAGGCAGCCCCTTCTTTGGAATAGTCCCATGCCATCAGGCCTCGGAAGCAAGGGCGGGGGAAGAGAAAAGAGCTAAAACACAAGTTTCACTTGGTAAGTTTGACATTAACCATTCCAAGCTGGGTACTATAAAAACGTGGTGCTTTTTTTGGCTCAAAAATCTGAGGTTTGGTGTGGAAACCAGTTGGTGGCTGTCCCACCAAAGCTTTGCCCTAGTGGAACTATCAGGGTCGTCTTGACTGGGGAGGATGATTTGTTTACTGACCAGGTGTAAACCTTCAGGCACTCAGTTCATTTGGGGCTTGTTCTAGTTTGTCTTTAGTCTATTACAGTTCACCTTTCCTTTTTAGGAACTAACCAGTTGATCACTGGGTCTACCACTGTTGATCTCAGTTGGGCAGCACTAGGCTGCTGGGCTTGTTGCAGGTACTGGATTTGAGCAGCACGCTTGCATCTCTTGCTCCTTGGTTGCTCCTCGCATTGCAAGGATGTTTTCCCTGTGAGCCGACTCTTGTGACTGCTTTGGTTTTTCTTCAGACTCCCTTAAGCCAGTTAGGTCGTTAGAAGTAAGATCTGTCTACTTGCCCTCCAAAGCTTGGATACATGCTTCACATTGTTTCCATCCTCAAATTAACTCACCAGGTGCTATACCTTCGAAGTCTCTTTTACTCAGGAGAAACTTTTTGGGAAGAGGTTTCTCCTTGGTCATCTTGAATCCTTTTCAGAGGGAGGCCTCCGCCCACTCACATAGGCCAAGCCCAGGCTGCTGGATCACCACCCAGGCCTCCAGAGCACACCAGCGCTGCCCCAAGCTCCTCCTCCCGCGACAGCCCTGCACTTCCCTTTATTTGTGGTCTCACCGCCACAGAATGACTGTGGTTTTCTTGTAATATATTTGCCTGATTTATCATATCACAGTAATAGTGACCTCATAGAACGAGTTGAGAAGTGTAATCTAGTTTTTGGAAGAGTTTGTGAAGGATTCCTATGAAGTCTTTTAAAAAAATGTTTGGAGGAATTTATTAGTGAAGTGTTTGGGCCTAGATTTCTCTTCCTCTCAAGCTCTCCTCTTTGGTTCTTTCTCTCTCTCTTTAACTAATTGAAACTCCTTGCTTTTTATAGATCTATTCAGATTCTTCAGCGGGGGAGTTGAATAGCTCCAAATTAAAGCATTATAGACTGTTGTCTTAATGAAGATTAGTAATTTCCCTTGGATAGTTGATTTTTATTTTGTTCTGTGGCTTTAACTAAATAAGGATTTCTGAAATTGTAAGTGTAGTTCTTTTACCATATTTTCTTGTTTTAGAGGGAGTTCAAACAGTTTTTCACTCTTCCAATACAGAAGGTGATCTGGGTCCAAGGAAAGTTGGTTCTATCTCGTGGGTATTGTGAAGGGAGAAAAATTTGAGCCAGTAATATTTTAATGAAGAATGTTTATAAGAATATGATATTTTATGGTGAACTGAACATAATAAAAAAATGCTAATTTAAAAATATCTAATAAAAAGAACAATCAAATAATCAATGCAAAGATAAAATACATAATACTATTGATTTTATCACAATCTAATTCTTGTAAAGAACTAGATAAACAGTTGTGGACAAAATGCTGAAAAGCCTCTTTGTAAGATATTAAAATGGGTCACAAATATTTGGCTACCTGAATTATTCCACTAAATATCTGAAGTTACCATATGACTTACAGGTAAGCACCAATTTATCCTAAGGCTGAAGGCATCAGCTTTCTAAGGCAGATGAATAATTAATGCAGCTTTTGATTCCAAGTTTAACAATTTATTTGCCTATCAATGCCATCATAAAATCCCTGAAGCTCTTTACAAAATTTGCAATGAGATAGAATTAGCAGGTGCTACTAAGAGAATATGTAAGTTTCCTTAACAAAATGCCAGAAGTTGATTGTCGACCAACTGGGGAAGGCCTATGAGATCCTTCCAGTGTACACAAAAGGAATGAATCCATAATTAAATTACAGCTAATCACAGATGGTTATTTTACAGCAGGTGCTCAACTTTGAAAGTGTAGTTCTGGACTATTTTTGTTCCAACATGGTGCTCAATCCCTGTTGGTTATCTGGCAATATTTTATGGTTAGAAAAATGTTTATTCATGGTGGAAATTTTGTTTTATCTATTCCATAAATATATAAAATATTATTTCATGTAATTTTTCATGTAAATTTTGTGAGCGTGCACACTGTTGTTTTGATATTTTAAGAAAGCACTGAAAAATACAATTTAAGTATTTTTATCAGATTCATAAACCCCCTTGATTCAGAAATAATAGCCATTCAAAGGTATTAGTAGGATTGTATGAAATAGCAACCAAATTTTTAATATTCAAAATTGCTCAAATTTAGAAAAAAATAGTAAGTCATATAATCAACAACCCATTCAGTGACAAAATATAAGCTTATTCCTGTCACATTTCCCTTTCAAACAAGTTAATAAAATAAGCAAAAGATACCAGAACATTGAATTATTGGCACAGTAAACATCATAATGTATGAAGGGAAAGAATGGGATATTTTTTACATATTTAAAATTAACACTAACATTCTGTAAATAATAATTTCACTTAGCAAAACAGATCTTCTGAATATCATAAATATAAAGCTGATCTGGATGCATCTGTTTCAGGGTCTTATTATTAAAGATCTATTAAAGCGAGATGCTTGGCTAAATGCAAGTCATAGTTGCATTTTCAGTTTTGGGATTTCATTATGTATCTATTAATATTCAACGTTCTTATAGGTAGCGACTAATTACCCATTTCTTTCATCTCTGTCTCTCTGTGCCTTTCCTAATCCTTGGTTTAGAAAGAGGAGCTGAATACTCCTGTTCCTAATTGTTTTGGCATTGCTTTCTGGCAATATTGTGTTCAATCTGTTATTTTCTGCAATGATCCAAATAGGTATCTCTCTCTCTCTCTCTCTTTCAGTCTCTCTCTCTCACACACACACACACACACACACACACACACACACACACACTAAAGTAAAGAAAGCCATCTATAGCATGCCACTGTAGGAGAAAAGCCCTCTTCAGATTTTTGGAAGAAAACTAGAATAACTCATGCTAGGTGAGAAAATACATGGAATGATAAAAGCGGTGTAGTGTCAGATCCGGGAACACCATCACCACCTGTGGGACTTTGGTCAGATTGAATCAAATAAACAGAAACAAAGGAATCATGTTTGTCGTCAAAACATATCTTTCAGAAACCTGTGATAAGTTAAAATATTCACAGAATCAATAAAGATATTTCAAATCAAGACACTGGCAATGGAAAAAAAAAAAAAAAGAAGTTCAATACTTGTATCAGAGTCTGACTTCTGACTTCCTTTCCCAAAGAGAGCATTCTTGTACTTGCTAAACTGAACAATGAACACTCCATTATATATGCCCCTTGTTTCTTACTTCTCTTACCATCTAGTTTCTGCATGATATTTCTTCTTCCTGGAATGACTTCTCCCTCCTTCTCCCTACAACTGTATGTCTCTCCCAGTTTTTTCTACCCCTAATTCAAGGCAGTACTTCCTTTAATAGCTAAATTATGTCAGCCACAAGTTGTGTCAGGGAAGCATTCCCAGATAATACCTATTCAAGATTCAACCATATGATTTTCCTGTGTTGTTTTTATAACACTCAATATTTGTACCAAAATGACACTTTTGGTCTATCTTGAAAGTTTCTTCTTACCCATCAACTGTGTGCTCCTCATGTAGGGAGTGATGACATCATATCCTTAGTACCCCAACCTGGTGCCTGTCACATAGGTGTTGGTACTGAATAACTTTTTTTTTATGAGTATATATGTTATGCTAAATAGTAACCCTTTTGTGGCTTTAAAGATTTTCTTGCTCAATTGTTTTATACCCTGAACTACAGAAGAGAAATACGATGTAAGGACACTACATTATTAGTCGTAAAATAACTGCCAATTTGAAAAGCTAGAGGCCCTTAATATATTTTTAACATGTAGTATTTACCAGCTATGTTGCCCATACAGAAGATGTGATTTTCCTTTTTCAATCAGAGAAAACTATGGGTATTGCTGTGTCAAATCTCTGACTGTTGTATGGAAATAAAAATATAATGCACAGACACATTCACATTGGATCCAAAGGTTGAGAAAAGCAGTGCTTCTCTAACTCATATCTAATGGTTAGTTTATTGCCTATGTCATTTCAAAAGCTATTTAGAATGAGCATTTATCATCTTCATTATAAATTTACCTACTAGAATTCTTAGTCTGATGTGTACATTTCACAGTGTAGGTTTTAACAATGAAAGGCACTTCTGGAGGCTTTAAGAGAGTCAATGCAAAAATAGTCCCCATACCCGAGTGAATTCCATACCTCCAATAATCTTATATAAAAGCAAGTAAATATAATGGGGTCTAATATCACCAATTTCACATTACCTACATTTTAAAAACACCTCAGTAAGTAGTGTGCTTTGAGCACAAAGATTATATTCCCTAAAAAGCTGCCATGGCAACTGATTTCCTATTAGTCAAAATGATATTTGTATATATTTATTAAGTATGTTTTCTAAGAAATGCCAACTTTTAAAAATTACGACCCTATTAGTCATCATGATATCTGAGCTGTAAGCAGATCTACCCATATATTTGCACTGACAAAATTATTGAGTTGTAAATTAGTGAAATGTTTTGGTTATACTTTTTAGATGTTATGGAAATAGTCAAATGTATATTTCGAATGTGCTCATTAAAAGTTACATTCAATATTTTTTATAAAAAATTCTATGCTACATACAGTAGAAACACGCAGAATGTTTACATAGAACTCTTGTCCTCGGGTGTTTTCATGTGATTAAACACTCCAACATTCTGGTCTACAGAACAAGGACGGTTACTAAGTCCAAGTAATTACTTTAATGGGATTTTAAGTGCTAATGTTTTGGACACAATTGGTGACATATAGGTCTTAATAAAGAAGGTAGCATAGAGACTATAGTCAATGGCATTATAATAGCATTGCATGGTGATAGATGGTAGCTACACTTGGGGTGAGTGTAGCATAACATATAGACTTGTTGAATCACTATGTCGTATACCTGAGACTAATGTAACATCATGTGTCAGCTATACTCAAATTTAAAAAAAGAATTGTATGTGTGCTTAAAGTGGATGTGCTCGCTTTTTTTACATAAGAAAAATAAAGATCTTGAGTTATAAAATCTCAATCCCTGAACCTCCTTTACAGAGGACTTTAATAATATGGAGAAATTCTCTACCTGTGCATTAATGGAATGTTCAAAAATTGATGCCCCAATGGACAAATGTTATACTGTGATTTTTTTATTAAAGAAATTGCACCAATACCAAAGAATTATAAAATTAACAGAAACATGTATATTATGTTCTTTTCTTGAGAAGTAAGATCAGGTCTCTGTTACTGAGTATTCATTTTCTGGTTTACATAACTTATTCTCCTGGTGCTGAGAGTGATTATCATTGGTCATTTTTGACAGCTCTTTCACCGATGTATATCTTCTAAAAAACACTATATTCATGTCACTATTAAGAGCTGGAAAACAGAAGATAATCTGAGAAGTCCACAGTTTTTAAGTAATTAGTAAAAAAAAATATTTCTTTAGAAGAAAAATGAAAGAACCTATTATTTTGGGAAATGTTATTTTGGAAAATGGTAAGTGATTTACCTGGGTATGGGTAAGAAGGTGAAAAATTAAAAGTTCAACTCATTTCTTGCATAGGCCAGTACAAAATTATATGGAAAACTGTTTGTCAAAGAAAAGGGTGTTGGGATACAAATGAATCATAAAAAAGTTATAATAAAATTATATTCAACAAAAACCACAGTGAGGTCTGTCAAACAACAGACAGGGTTGTAAAGTGTAACCTCAAGAAAATCTTATAATCTACAGAAAAAAGTATTAGAAATAAAGACAAAGAGCTGGTATCTCCATAGCTGGGACAACGGAGATATTACAGAGATATTTCTGTATCTTAAGAGGCAAATAAAACAAATAGAACAGAAAAATTTTAAATGATGTAATGAAAAAAAATTTTCTGCACAGATCTGTTTATGAAAACACAAAAAAGTAAAAGTGGTCATTACAAGCATATATTTATAAATATGCGTATGTGAATTAGTACTAAATTTGTTTTGATATAAAATATCTGATACTTAGTTATGAGTAATGTAAAGTCATATACATATGTTAAGAACATGAAAACACATATACATTATTACCTTTAGAAATAATTATCAATAACAAACTGCTGGCCCCAATTAGAAAACTAGATATGTGAGAGGTGAAAAGTGTTAGTTGGCTGCTTTCCTCATTAACAAATCTGACATGTAGAAATTGATTCTGAATTGGAAGGGAAAACACCATTTTTGGAATAATTTCTGAGTATTTCAGCACTTGCCAGGAAATCAGGCTTCTGCAGTTTATTTATCTAATCATTAAAAATAAGTTAAATTCCTACTGTGTGCCAGGAACTACTCTAAATTCTGGGGGTATGGGGGCGCCTGGGTGTCTCTGTCAGTGAAGCATTTGCCTTCGGCTCAGGTCATGATCCTGGGGTCCTGGGATCGGGCCCTGCGTCAGTCTCCCTGCTCAGTGGGGAGTCCGCTTCTCCCTCTTCCTCTGCCCACCCCCCCCCAGCTCATGCTCACTCTCTCTCATTCTCTCTATTTCAAAGAAATAAATCAAATCTAAAAATAAAAAATAAATAAATTCTGGGGGTATAATGGTGAACATCTTTCCTGGAAACTGGACAAAAAAAAAAATGCAGTACTTACAGAAGCCCATAGTGACAAGATGTTTTGTCTGGGAAATTTTTCAATTGAGTGATATTAAAGTATGTTGTTATGCTGATGAAAATAAGCCAGTTACCAGGGTGAAAAGGATGATGCAGAGCAGGGATTAACAGAGCAATGATATCCTTCTGTGTCTTGAAGGTCATGGGTACATTGCACAAATAGAGAGCCTGGCCTAAAATACAATCAGGAGCTGTGCGTCCTAACAGAAACAAAGGCAATGCATATCTTACATGTAGAGATTCACAGAAATTGCTTTTAGAGCCCTACCTCATATTAATGTGGCTCATCACTGCCGATATTTCAAAGTTCTGAGAGCGTCTTGCTGGCTCTGTCCTAGAGTTCCTTAAAAGGTCATATAATTCTAACTGCCCAAACTATTTTCCGTACATAGTTACACCTTGATTTTTAATTAGAGTTCATGCATGTTATATAAATGCTTGAAAATAACTTCTGTTTCAACTGAAATGATGGAGGGAAACAAAAATTTCTATAGCTGACGAAAGTAGAAATAAAGAGAAGGAAAATAAAAAATATTAAATAAGATTATAAATGAAAGAATAAATCAATTAAGAAATACATGCAAATGAGACAAGCGTGTCTATTTAAAAATGCCATATTGAGTTAGAAAATTATTCCTGAGGGGCACCTGGGTGAAGCAGTTGTTAAGCGTCTGCCTTCGGCTCAGGGCGTGATCCCGGCGTTCTGGGATCGAGCCCCACATCAGGCTCCTCCGCTAAGAGCCTGCTTCTTCCTCTCCCACTCCCCCTGCTTGTGTTCCCTCTCTCACTGGCTGTCTCTCTGTCAAATAAATAAATAAAATATTTAAAAAAAATTATTCCTGAAATAAAAAAATTATTATTAAAAAATTCTGAATTTAAATATATGATAAAGTTTTCTAAAAATAAAAATGTAATTTAAATAAAAGATGGTCAAACATCTGCTAAACTAATATATTAAAAATAGTTTGTATTAGAAATAATTTGCTTGCAAGACGTAGAATCCACTCAGACCAGCTTTAAAAAGAGATATGGAGGAGCACCTGGGTGGCTCAGTCGGTTGAGGGATGACTCTTGATTTCAGCTCAGGTCATAATCTCAGGGTGGTGAGATTGAGCCCTGCATCTGGGCTCCCAGCCCAGTGTGGAGCCTACTTAGGATTCTCTCCTTCCCTCTCCCTCTGCCCCTCCTCCCCCCCCCGCCCCAGGGTGCACACTTTCTCTCTCTCTTTAAAAAAAAAAAAGAAAAGAAAAATATGGACTAATTGCACTGATATAATGTCCTGCTGTTAATTTTAAAAATATATAATGTATTTTATAAAAAAACTAATCTTTTGGAAAATGAAATTACTAAAAAGTAATAAAGAAAAAAAGATCAAATTACAAATTATGCATGAAAAGTATATATCAGCACAGAAAGAAAATTGAAGTAATTAAAAGATAATTAGCTTTTTAAAAATACATGGTTAACAATTTGGAAATCAGTATAAATTTATGAAGGAAAACATACATCATGAGAAGTTGTAGGAAATCAAAATAAATAAATAATCATGTGACAATATGAAGTTTGTCAAATGTTAAGCCCCTTTAAAGCACACTAGTTCTAATCATCTATGCAAAGAAGTTTGTTTCAACATTCAAAAATTAATAATATCTGTATTAGTCTAATTGTTCCAGAGCATAAGGAAGAAAAATCTCCCATTCATTTCAGAATGCTAATATAAACTTTACACCAAAACCCAACTATCAAAGCACCTAAAACACTTCGTGTTCTAATATTACTGAAGAATAAATATGCAAACATTTAAAGTAAAAGTTGGTGAATTAACATCTGAAGCACATTATAAGAATGATATAATATAGCAATCCAGGGTTTATTTTACAAATTGTACGTGGTTTATTTTAGAGAAAAAAAGAGTTTCAACAATAGGATCTCATAAATAAGCCTTCTTACTGATAAGTGAAAGAGAAAACAAATGTAAATTTTAATAATGCATTTCAGAGTTTTAAAATTGCCTAGTAACATAATTTAGTGGTTTTATTAACTAAATTTAAAACAACAGTAAAATATTTACCAAGAGCCAGTATCATATTTGAGAGTAAATATTAAAAGGGATCTGTTAAAATTGGAAGAAAAACAAGGATGCTTAAATGTCATCACTATTGGATATTATTTGTTGCAACACTGGTTAATTCAATTAGACAATTATCACTATGTGAGTAAATGGCATAATTATTGCAAAATTTTCTGCTTACCAATTAACTGAAGAAATGCTGGTGGTATTGTTAGCCACAAACATTGTACAGTAGAATGGAAAGACCTAATTCGAAAGTATGAATTATCTAGTATTAACTTAGGAAGGGTATAGAACTTATATTATTATAATTTATTTGCACACTGAATTTTATGTATGTACTGAAATACAACAAAACAGACCTAAGCAAATGAGGTGACATAGCATCTGCTATGTGATGAGACACATTTCTCTTTAATAAGTTATAATTTCAACACAGTTCTAAAAAAAATATGATGAAATTTTAATTCTAACCTACATCTTTTGGTTGAGGCTATTGGAATATAAATAAAAATATTCTAAGTTTCATCCAGAAAAATAAACATGTGATCATGTCCAGATAAATGTTTTGCAATTTAATATATCCTAAGTACTTTTTTTTTTCCAAAAAAAATTTTTTTTCTTAGAGAGAGAGTGTGCATGTTCACACATGAATGGGGTAGGGGGTGGGAATAGGGGGCTTAGAGGTTGGTGTGGAGAGAAGGCAGAGGGAGAGGGAGAATCTTAAGCAGGCTCCATGCTCAGTTAGGAGCCTGACTTGGGGCTCGATCTCACAACCCCCGAGATCATGACCTTAGCCAAAATCAAGAGCTGGACACTTAACCAACTGAGTCACCGAAGCACCCCTATCCTTAGCATTTGTTTTAATGAACTGGATAAACCTGAGTAGTGTAAACATACTTCCTACTCTCAAAGAGCCTAAAATCAGGTTTATAAACTAAACCCAATTTAATGATATTATATAAAATACTATGGTCAATTACTGCTTAATGTTTTGCAGAAATTAAATTCATTGGAAAAGAATAATTAATCACTTAATGATTTGTGGCAACACAGAAAAGACAAATCTGGATTTTCACACACTATGCACAAATATTTCAATGTAAAACCAGAAAATACAGACATCCTGAAAGAAAATATAGATCTATTTAATTATGATCCTGATAAAAAAGATTCTTAAAATAGTTAGATCCAAATGAGAAAGACAATTGAAAATATCACAATAAATTGAAAAGGCAAAGGATTGAACATATTTTGTAATGGGTTAACTTCTGTACTATTTAAATAAACTATACAAAAGAAGGAGAAAAAATCTTTATAACTTGAAAATAAATGTGCACAATTAACATTTCACTAAAGATGAAATGCAAACAGCTGACAAGTAAAAGCATTGTTCAACTTCATTCTGTGTGACAGAAGTAATAATTATAAAAGATTGAAGAACGTACAAACAATCCAGTCCTCAAGATTTACCATCTCTTTCCCTTTGATTATGTCACAAGATCATATAGCTGCTTTCCTCGCCCTGTTGTCTTGCTCCTGCAAACCTGCTTTCCAGAGCTTTGCTTTCATATCTTTAGTTTGTTGAGGTACTCTGCAAAAGATAGCTTTATGAAATCCAACGTAGGATTCCATTAGGGACTATGACAAAGCTTCAACAGAAGATTTTTAACAACAGATTAACATGGTAATTGATGGGAGCTAGATTGCCTATGCTCATTTCCATCTGGAGCCCTGCCATATGACCAAACTGGGCATAAAGGTCTTTGCAGATATAGTTAAGGTAAGGATCTCAAGATGAGCACATACAGTTCTAAGTCCAGTGACTAGTGTTCTTAGGAGGAGAAGAGGGAGATGAGAGATAGAGAGACACAAAGGGGAAGGTCATGTGAATATGAAGCAGATGTTGGAGGGCAACCACGAATGCCAAAAATTGCCATCAGGCATCAGAGGCTGGGAGAAAGGCATGAAATAGGCTCTCCCTTAGAGCCTCCCGAAGGAACTCACCCTGCCCACACCTTGATTTCAGACTTCGGGCTTCCAGAACTAAAAGACAATACATTTCGGTTGCTTCTTAGGCACTCAGTTTGTGATAATTTGTCATGAAAGCCTTAGGAGAACAATATAGTACTTGTGACCTAATAAATTTCTTATTCTCTCTTTGATTCATTGTCATCATTTTTAAATGGGGATAATTATAACGTTGTCATCACATTTTATAAGTATTAGAAAATATTCTAAGCTTTGAGAACGGGATCTAGCACAGTTTAAGCACTCAAAAAAGGATGGCTATAATTTTTATTACATGAGGTGACTTTTGGGGGAACGCTTATAGCAGAAAGATCTTGGGTTATTTTGGCAGACTGTCTCATTCATCTTAGCATCCAGATATATTGGGGAAAACAGCTTCTGGAAGGCTGGTACCTGCCATGTGTAGTGCGTAGTCCTAATTTAAGAATGCAGTATGAAGAAAGCAGATTTGTGCGATTTATATACATGAATTGGAATAGCAAAAATACCACCATACTCCACAGTCTTTGTATCTCAGGAAGTGCTCCTCGGCGTTAAGGACTGCATTTTTTTTTTCCTCTGTGCAATTATTTTAATGAACAAAGAGGAATTGCACATGAGTCTATGGTGATATTTTGTAGTTATGCTTTCTCTCTGATGATGAATTGTTTTGCTTGGTAATTGTCTCTTGTCCTAGTTATCTAAGGTAACCACTCTCCTAGGGCCAGTGAAGAAGACTGGAATCTATTTCAGGGATCACAGCTCTGCCAGCATTACCTAAGCTGATGGCATACCAAGGGTGTGGGGCACTTGGCGCAGTCTGTTTCCAAGGCAGGCAATAAAGGGGTGCATAATCTCAAGAGAAATTTTTTAACTAGCAATAAAAAATACTGAAAATTGGCCAACTTTGATTACCACGATGCCCAACGATGCTACGCAAGGTTGGTGATGGAATATTCTACCTGGATATAGCCCACTCCCATAACTCCCCAGTGGTATGCCATCATCAAAGCTCCAGTGATATCTGTGGGCTGACCTCTTGATGTTTTTATTATCATTATTATTATTTATCATTATTATTATCATTATTATTATTATTCCTGTTTTACTTAGGGAGAAAGATAAGTATTATCCTTATCACTTTTAAAGTGATAAGCACTTAAGTCAGTAACACCTTTTACTCCAAAGAGACTCCCGCTCATCCCTCTGGAAATTTCTCTTCTGTGAATTTTGCTTTACTGGAAGTTAACCTACTTTCACCATCTGGCCATTTAGGGATCCAACTTTCCACCAATTCAAGCATCCTTCAGCTCCCCTGGAAGTTACAGGTCCTACACACAAAGACTTAATGTCTGCTTCTTTGAGGGTTATAACACTTTTACATTTCTGGTTTAGCACTTATTTCAGGGCTGGGTGCAATTTCAGAGATCATTACATGTGCCTCAGACAAGAAAACCTACAGGTTTTTTAAATTCAATTCATGCTGTTTTTCTTAGATGGAATTCAGGTTTTGAAGTGATCCCAAAATTTAAAAAAAAAGGATCTATCTCTCCTTACACTCCCAGGAATATTAAAATATAAGCATATAGTTATTTAAAATGAAAAAAAAATGTAAGACTATCTGAGATTAAGCAAGAAGCTAGAATCTGTTCTCTTATATCTCAGATGCATGTCTGTATTGGTCAGTTGCAAGTGACAGAAGTCCAGCTAATGTAAGTTAAATGAAGAATCACTGAATCACATAATTGGGCAACCCAAGGAATGAAGCTGAGTTCAGAAAGCCGAGTTACATGTAGGGAAAAACGAGCATACTAACAACTATGCCATTAGAGCTCTGTCTCTTCATCTCTAACCTTTATGCTCTTACGTGCCGGCGACTTTCATCGGAAGGTTTTCCTTTATGGTAGAAAACACGCCCACTGGTTGATCTAGGCTTAGCCATCCTCGTAGTAGTGATTTCAAAGTAAAGGTGGCACCTCTCTCCCAAAAAGTAGCAAATTTTCCAGACAGAGTAGTGATTTCTCATCCTCAGGTCATGTGCCCACTGCTGGGAAAAAATCATTACTGTTTAAACATAGAAATTTAATTGGTAATCTAAGTCACAGGTATCCTCATGTGGTAGGAGAGGTGGCTTTATAATTACGACAAACCCACCAAGTTGGAGCTGTCCACTACCGATCAAAAGTACTCCTTTCTGTTGTCTTTTACAAATAGTCTCCTGCTCTTTTTCTTGATAACATTTATCAGTTTCTGGGTATATAACTATTTGTTTACTCATATTGCCTGCCTTCCCGACTATACTGCAGTCTTAAACGTGACAGCAATCATATTCGTGTCCACCAATCTACCTGGTGCCCTGCAGTGTATCTCGCGTATGAAAGCTCTAATCAATAGCATTACAAAGTGAATTATAGCTAGAATGGTGTTTCTTAACCTGGGGATAATTATCATTATCTATGTGAATTTATTTTTGTTTTCAACCTGTCCAGCACACATTCTGAAACTCCTTTCTGCATGTACTAAATCAAAATCTCAGTCCTCTCTCTGCTTTGGAAAGAGCCCATCTTCATCCACTGATTCTGTTATATAGGTATGCCAATTTACCTGTTTGTATTTACTGAATTATTACTCTCCATTGGGGATCTTAAAGTAATTGTGGACTAATAACATTATTCAATTTAATTTAAATATACAAATATAAATGTGTCTTGATTGTACAAAAGAAAAATTTCAAATTCTTCTCTGGCTCTTTCAGGAGCCAGGTTACCAGGGCAACTCTCTAGAGTCATAAGATAATAAAGAACTATGGTTCTTTTTTGTTCATAACATCCTGGCAGTTAATACTGACTATGCGTCCTTCAGTGTGCATGGGAAATCAAAGAATGCCCTGTGGAAGCCTGACTCTAAGAGGTATATTTTGGAAGAGATCCCGTGGTGTAATATTAAATACTTTTTCCGGGTTCCTCTCAATTGCTTCCATTCCCATCCGTGTTATGTTCCACATAAATAGAGTGACCATATAATTTATCTTCTGAACTGGGACACATTTAAGAATGAAAAGGAGCATTACTATACTGTTGTGGCAGACATAACCCAGGACTGTCCCAGGTCACCCTATATGTAAAAAAGAAGCAGGGAGAGAGGCATCATAAGATTATATAACGTTTAGGGCTTGGTCTTATCTTCTGTTGGTCCATGACTTCTATTATACAAAACTGACATTTCCCATCAAAAACTCAAGATGTATTTTTGATGATCCCAAATTACTTAAAAGTTATTATGTATCAGGGAAAATGTCTTCTTCTCAGAGGCATGGGGAAGGAAAGCGAAGCCACAGTATTTTAAGACACTTTATTGGAAAAACCAGAAGGAAACGTTTTGAATTGTCTATCATTAGAATCTAGTCAATTTTATCCATAATACGAGATCCCTAGCAGAGAAGGAGTGGAAACAGGGAGGAACAGATTAAAGACTGCTGTGTGTATTTCATTTCACTCAAAATCTGTGTGAAAATTGATTTCTAAAACTGAAAATACTATCAGGCCTACGTAAATCTACTCATGGATAAACCTCCACATTTAACTGACGGTAGGTATATAAATCGCCTAAATGAAATTTAACGTGTTCTGATGACTAAATCTTCCAAATTATGTATACGTTTAGGTTAAATATTGGTTTTAAAAAATTCCCTAAAATGCTATTGTGTGAGTATCTATTATAATACACAATGTGCAGTAATGCAAATGACCATAGAAGAACTACCAGTCTAATAATTATAAACTGCTAGTTTGTTTTGTAGCTGCTTGTTTTTTTTTTTTTCTTCCTATAGCAAACCATCATTACCAAAACTTTAGTGGCATTTTTTAATGTGCATTAAGATGAAATTATAGTGAGGCAGTGATTTGCAAACATAAGATCAGGAGTAAAATACTTAGTACTGTGACTAGTCCGTAGAGAACACTTACTAAATGTTACATATAATTATTTTCATTTTTATTACCTGCTACTTCGTAAATTTAAGAACAACAAAAAGAAAAACCAGGTTAACACAGAGAAAAATATATCCAAATAAAATTGCTTTTATCAAAAAATGGCAATAAAATACAAATGATAAAGCAGAACTATGAAATAAATATTATTAGATCCAATGCCATATGTTTCTTATTGACTTTACCTGGTTTTTAATCAGACAGTCTATCTTTTCATATTAGCATCAGAATTCTTAGCATGAAATCTGGTTGCCACGATATCTACACATTTTGTTACTTTTTCCCTTACACTTCTTTGTAGCCCAACAAAACACATATATGCCTATCAAGTGAATAAAACATCAAGTTTTGTGGTATAAAGTCAATGTATTGTTAGTACAAACATTAATAGGAATATTTTAAAAGGCATTTTAGAAGTCTGGATATTTTTGGTCCTAATGATAACTTAGTACCATGTTCTTGGGAATATTGATGAATTTGATATAACTTTGAGTATATATATTCCTCCAATATCTTAATTGAATTATATCATACGTAGCAGAACTACCAAAGTGAAATTATATCCAGGTATATTCTCACTGATTATATTGTCTAAGAGATTGATGAGACAATATTACTCTCATATTTATGAGAGAAGAAAAAGAATCTTTTATATCTTTTAAATATGAATGACATTCTTAACCAAAGTATGAGGTGACTTCACAAATATTTTTGGAATTTCCAGGAAGCAAATGAGCCATATTTAAAACACATAGATTCAGACACATTTGCACACCTATAGAAAATATAAATTATAATTTATGAACCCTTATATTTTTTCTGAAGGTAAAAGGATTTTTATCAAAACTAAATAGCCTGTAGACTTCAGTTTGCTTCTCACAAGCATACCTATGCGTTTTCCTAATCATTACATTGTGGATGAAAGAAGTTATATATATTTGTGTATGATTGTCTATTCAATATATTATGGTATAATAAGACAGATACTGAATAGTGATGGCATAGAGACCTGAACAAGCTAAAGTCAGCTTTACACACTTGGCAATAGCAACGGACTTGCTGAATCTTCAACAGAACCAAATGGTCACTATATAAGGAAACAAGTATCTCACCAATCTGAATGGCAAAGAATTTTGAGTACAGGTTAATATTTACCGTAGAATTTAGGGTATTTGGTATTTGATGTCAACTAATTTTTCAATTCATATTAGACATATGCTTTCTTCTCTATTAAACTGCAGAAATAAACATTTTCAAAGATTTGAAGAATTGAGGTTGATATGTAATAAAAATCACAATATGTCTAATACAAAACTGTGATTTAATCTGCTTGTTTTGTCCATTAGACAATAACTGATAAGTATTTAGGAGTTAACTATAAAATGTTTTGGAACAAATCTTGATTGTTGATATGACAATCAAAATCAAATAAATATTTTTGCCATAATAGAAGTGCAGCAACATTTAAAAACTTAAATAATACAAATTTATCTTATGTCATTTTTAGATTGAGATTTTAAGTTTATATTTAAACTAAAATCAGAGTTTAGGAAGGATAATTCAGGGCCAGACATGTTTTTTCCTAGTTGGTCATATAAAGTAAGTTAAATGTTATATGCATATACTTTAGTTAGTTTGTAAGTTATTACTTTTTAGTACAATGTATTTAACAATATTTTGATGCCATGTGTATGCCAGTGCAAGTCACCATAACAAAATCGCATAGACTGAGCTTACATAACAGAAACTTACTTTCTCACAGTTCTAGAGGCTGGAAGTCTGAGATCATGATGCCAACATAGTTTGATTCTGGTGAAAGCTCTCTTTTTGCTTTCACAGCTTCTGTCTGTGTCTTCAGAGGGAAAGAGAGCAAGCTCTCTGGTAACTCTTCTTACAAGGACCACACCTTCATGACCTCATCTAAACCTAATTACCCTCTAAACGCTCCATCTCCAAATCCTAGCACAAAGGGGGTAATGGGGAAAAAAAAATGAGTCAACAGCACCAGGTATATAGTTCATATGTAGGGCTGCCATAAAACTTATCCTCCAATTTGGAATGCCCTTTTGAGCAAGGATTGAGTGCTATTAATAATCATAACAAGTAAGAGTTACAAACTTGGACATTCCGGGCAAATAGCTGTGATCATTCTCTCATGTTACTCTACTGTGGTTAGGAATTGAAATCATTTGGAAAGTTTTCAGTGTCTGCTAAGTTTTTTGTCTGACAGGACAGAGTACTGCTAAATTAAAGTCTATCTGACACCCAGCAGATACTGTTTTTGCATATAGTAGAGAAAGATAACAGTAAAGGGAGCATTGGCTGAGTGTATATGTTAGGCATGGTGCTATGTGTTTTATAAACGTGATGAATTAGAGATGTAAGTCATGTTGTCTATATACTCTTAGCTTTTGCTTAAGAGGTAAAACAGAAAATCCAAATGTTGGTTAAAATGAGAGATTATGCAATATACCACTTGGGTTTAAATCATAGCTCTGCTTCTTACTACTATGTAACATTGTTTAAAATACCATATAGCCTTAATAAAGTACCTGAATTTTTCAGTTTCCTCATTTCTCACATATGGGTAGTATTTACTTTGCAAGTTTAAATAAATTAAATGTGTGTGTGTATATGTGTGTCTGTGTGAGTGTGTGTGAAGAAGAAAGCCTTGTGCAAACAGGTGTTTCCTGTAAATATTACCTTGGGTTTTCTAAAATTTCCAGGCACAGCTGTAGGTAGTCATCCTTTGTTTTATTTTGTTTTACCAGGTAGTACCTCTAGCCACAGATAACAGTTGGGTCCCTATTCATTTTGTGGTCTGATTTGAAAAGAAAACCTGGACCAAATATTTAGCTTCTCAGGATATAAAAAGAAAATGCCTGTGGATTTTAGTAGTACTAAGTGGATACTTAATGGGCACATTTCGTATTATAGCAGAGTGTATAAATATCATCATCATAGTGTCCTTTTAAGAGGAAATCATGTGGGGATTTTTTGTGAAAATTATATAAAAATGGGAACCAATTAAAAAAATGAATTGCTGAGTGAAATTATCATTGTAATTTGTATGGCTAGACAAAGATAGATGTAGCTATATAGATACACATACAACTGAGGGAAACATTTCTACTTTTACGATATATATTAACATTGTTGTCAATATACTGAAATGTAGGGAAGTTTAATACAGAAGTCTTGCAGGTGTAGACCCATTGTCTCAAAATACCAATTGAATTGTTGGACTGTATGTCCTAGCATTAGTCAAAGCGAATAAGAAGAGGTAGCCATAGATTGGATTTTGAATATTGATGTTTCCAGATTCTTCAGAAGTATTATGATTCTATGTGTGATTGATTTCTATGATATTCATATAATATGATGTATAATCTCGGATATGTAAGGTATGTGGAAAAAAAGAAGATCAAATTCTTTAAGCTTAGGAAGAGATTTGAAAATGGTGGAAGTAAAAAGTCTCTTATACGATGAGAGAGTAATCTTGCCTATCCATTCATCTATGTTTAAAATACTTACTGAATTTTCATTCTGTGTCGGTCATTAGGCACTTGTATTTATTCCTGGGGAGAGTCCTATCAGTGTATTTTGAATACACTCTTGGGAAGGGAAGAATTACTACGTTAGTAATACTCCTAGAACTAGGAGTATGTCAGTGATACTTGCTAACAACTATCATTTTCTACCATATGTGATTTTAAAAGAATGTAAAATCAAAGATATAAATAGGGAAATTATAAATATGAATTATTAAGATGTACATATTACCTGACTTTTCTACGGGGGGTACAGTAAGAAGACAACAAAATAAATACATTGTGATCAAAAGCTTCTTTAACTATCATGAAAACTCTTTGAGAAGAACAATATAAAATATTATATTCAAAATAGCTACAGGGATTATCAAAATGTACTCAAAATTAAGCTTAGTAAGAAATCTCCAGGAGCAGAATAGAAAAAATGTTAAGTATTTTAAAGTTAACTAAGAATATTTAAAAAAACGAATAAGTGATGTGATATAGATGTGATAAGTGTGTGGATGGGACTTGTAAAAATGACAGTCCTCTATAAAATAATTTATAAACTTAATTCAATTAGCTACAAAGATAGTGTAATTTTATTTTAAGTTAATAAAATGGCCTCAAAGAATATCTGAAGTATTAAAGAAGCAAAACCAGCAGGAAAAAATTACTTTCAATTAAAAATATGTTTTTACTTAAATATAACATACATAGTGAAAAGCACATTTATGTTTTAAATTTCTCTCATATATATCTTTTTAAATTTTCACTTCTATTTATTTTTATTTTTAAATTTTTTTCCAAGGGGCGCCTGGGTGGCACAGCGGTTAAGCGTCTGCCTTCGGCTCAGGGCGTGATCCTGGTGTTATGGGATCGAGCCCCACATCAGGCTCCTCTGCTGAGAGGCCTGCTTCTTCCTCTCCCACTCCCTCTGCTTGTGTTCCCTTTCTCGCTGGCTGTCTCTATCTCTGTCGAATAAATAAATAAAATCTTTAAAAAAATAAAAATAAAAAAATAAATAAATTTTTTTTCAAGTTCTAATTTAAATTCCAGTTAGTTAAGGGGTGCCTGGGTTGCTCAGTTGATTGTGTCTGACTCTTGATGTCCGCTCAGGTCATGACCTGAGGGTCGTGAGATCAAGCCTGCCTCAGGCTCCGTGCTGGATGTGGAGTCTGGTTAAGATTCTCTCCCTCACCTTCTGCCCCTCCCCCAAAATAAATAAATAAATAAATTCCAGTTAGTTAACATACAGTGTAATATTAGTTTCAGGTGTAGGATTAGTGATTCATCATTTACATACAACAGCATCACACACATCTTTTTGTAAATTATATTTTTCCTTGTGCTCTCCTTTGGATGTATTTTTATTGATCTCTCATGTCACCAGTCTTTGCATCTACTGTGTCCAATACGCTGTTAAAAAATCCATTGATTTCTTAGTTTCAAATATAATGTTTACTTTTTAATGTTTCTCAAAAATTTCTGGAATAATCATTGATTCTCTTTTTATAGATCAGAGTTCAATGGTGAACTCCCCCATGCCTTTATCTATTTTGCCGGTCTTTCCTATTTTTTTGAACATGAGTGTTACAGTAATTTTAACGTCCTTGTCTGCCAACTCCAACACCTGGATACTAATCTAGATTTGTTTCTTGTGTCCTTAGTTTTTTTTTTTTTTCTTGGTTATTGGTCATATAGTCTGTCCTCTTCGTATGTATAATAATTTTTAGTTGTATTCTAACCTGTATAAAATGTATGTTAATATAGACACAAAATGTATGTTTCATTGTTTGTTAATACTGCGTAGAGGTTCCAGATAATGTTCTATTCCATCCGAAATAGTCCCCTTTTCTCTGACAGAAAGATAATATGGAGGCAAATCCTCAATCCAGGATTGAGCCGCATTAGGGCTGAGATGCAGTGTTAGCAAGTTTGTGTTTCACATCTGACTCTTGTCTCTCAAATTCTCCCTGTGAGGCCTGTAATTCAGAGCCAGGGAGTTACCTCCTCAGCAACGAAAGGATAGGGGACATTTAATTCTTTGTCTTATGTCCCCACACAGCCCTTCAACCAACAGTCTCATGGAGTTGCTGTTTCTAGGGTGGACGCTTGTCATGTTTTGGAGGCGGCGTGGTCCCTATCAGGACTTTGATTCTGAGTATCACTCAGTGGGTGAACAATTTTACTCTGCCTTTTGAAAATGTTTGGCCTAGCTTTCCTGTCTTCCAAAATAGACCCTAAACTTAGTAAAACTGGAATCTGCCCAGAGTGGGGGAAAATGAACAGCGAGCTAGATGGTATCAGCTTCCATCAAAACAATTCCCTCCTCTCCAGAGGTTCCATCATCTGCACCTCATTGGTTACACGAAGCTCCCTGACGACTCTCATAATATAATCTTTGTAATTAATTTAGCTTTTTCTTTTTCTTTTCTTTTTTTTTCAGTTATGACAGCAGGCATTTCAGCCTGCCATCACACACTATATTTTACCAACAAAGGGCATTCACTCCCTTCAAGGAGCAAAGGCAGTAATAATAGACTCCATGTTAATTAAGGACCGGAAAGGCTATATTCTATCAATTCTTTTCCTGAGGTTTTTCTTCCAGTCAGAAGAAATGATTATAGGTTTCTTAAGTTCATCTTTGTTTGTTATTTAGTTCTTTCTTTAATATTAAATATTTCTAAACGGCAATTCTCTGTGGAAAAACAGCTTCTCATATCTTGTATTTGTATCACTCTTGGCTGAAGCTGTCCCCTTCTATATACTTTTGTTCCATATGGAAATCAGCCCTTCTTCATCCCCCAGATATAAATCAGTTACATATTAAGGTTCAAAATAGTTTATGATGATTTGTGTATAACGGAAAACGTGACAAAGCAGAAATAAAATTGAATCATACCTATGGATATGACTATTTCTGGGGTCCAGACATTAGCCTCTTCCATGCTGTTTATCATTAAATGTTATTTTTTTTCCCCTGTCTTTGCTGTTATTTCAAAAATCAAGTTTATCTTGACCATATCTTAACTTCCGAGGGTTTAACACTTCTTCCAGTGTTTTTAGGCCCAGTGAGAATCACATATATATATTTTTACCCTTCCCTTCACTATTTAAGCTCATCTTCCTGTTTAACATATTTTCCTGAGATCCGTCTTTAGCTACAACCATTTATATTGTTAGGTATAAAAGATGTGCTTTCCCTTTTTTTGATCCTTTCCATTCTAAAACGGTTTTGTTTTTACTGTGGCATTTCAGTACTGAAATGTCGTCTCAAAAAAAAAAAAAGAATTATTCCATAATAAAAAGAAAATTCAAAAATCACCCTTAGAAAGTAGAAGACTATAGCAATATCCCCCAAGTACTGGGGAGCCAATTTCAGATCCTCAGATCAAACTACTTCTCATATATAAACCCCTGCTTAACTCTCTATTCCATTAGTTTGTGTCTCTTAAGGTGGAATTGAAAAGTTGAAAGGTAAAACTCTTTTTTCAATGCAAATCAATAGAAAATATAATATTTTCCAGAGATTTTTGTTAATATTTACATTCTCATAAACAAATACAAAAGTGTCCATCTAACATACAATTACCAACATTGAATACTATTATATTTCTAAACTTTGGTTAATTTAAAATTTATATTTGGTATTTAATATCATAATTTTATTTCCTTTGAATCATAGTTGGGTTAACTTTATTAACATATTTATTTTTATTTTTTCTTATTTTTTTAAATTTTTAAATTTTTTATTTTTTTAATAATCTTTATTTTATTATATTAGTTACCATACAGTACATCCCCAGTTTTTGATGCAATGTTCCATGATTCAGTATTTGCGTATAATACCCAGTGCACCATGCAATATGTGCCCTCCTTAATACCCATCACCGGCCTAGTCCAATCCCCCACACCCCTTCCTCTGAAGCCCTCAGTTTGTTTCCCAGAGTCCACAGCCTCTCATGGTTCATTCCCCCTTCTGTCTAACCCCCTTAATTTGTCCCTTCCTACTACCAATCTTCCTATTTCTTCTGTTCCATAAATGAGTGAAACCATATGATATTGTCTTTCTCTCCTTGAATTATTTCACTTAGCGTAATCTCCTCTAGTCCCGTCCATGTTGCTGCAAATGTTGGGTAATCGTTCTTTCTGATGGCTGAGTAATATTCCATTGTATATATGGACCACATCTTCTTAATCCAGTCACCATATTAACATATTTATTAATTTGCCATTCCTCTAAGATTTTATGTGCATATTTTGCCCCTATTATTGAGTTTACAGTTTATCTGATAAGTTTATGAGAAGTATTCAGATATAAAAGATTTAAATTCTGTAACTTCCAAAATGCACATTTAATCGGCTTACATATATTCTATGTATATGTATTTCATGTGTTTCAGTGTCATAAAATAAAGATTGTTGTGTTATTGTTGGTTTTTGTTCACTTACAATTTGTTTACACTTTTAGAAATTTTCTGCGAGTGAAGACAAAGTATATGTTTCCTTAAGTATTTGCCCAGTTGTGCAAGTGATAAGTATTGAATAACAATGTTTCTTTGGCAATTATGATACTACCTCTATCCAGTACTGAGATTTGTATAATCTGGATCTGAACGGTAATGTACCATTGATTTATTTCTGTTTTTAATGGTAACACTCTATTTTTTTCATTTTAATTATGAAATATTTCATACTTACAGAAGAGACAAAAATCGTAACATAAAATAAATACACAGCACAAAACATTATAATTACTATTTTAATATCTGGAAGGTAAACCACTGCCATTACTCTTATTCGAAATCGTGTTGGCCAGTATCACCTTATTCTTCTAGTTGAACACTAGATTACTTTCCTTTCAGAAAATATGCTGAGTTTTCAATTGAACACAAAGAAAAGAAAAAAACCTCTATCTTTCTTATGATCAGTATTGACTACCATGTCTTTAAGTAATGAATTATGATGTACAAGTGTTCTGCAATTTTTTACTCACTCTTAAAGCCTTAACCTACGTGTTTGGGTGTGTTTAAATTTTCTTAGACAGCTAGATATGACATTACCTCCATAAAAAAAATTCAAATGTAATTTCCAAAGACATTTCTTTGGGAAACCTGGCCCCACCATTGCTCCCCACACAACAGGGCTACAAAAAGAGCTTAGTGGCAACTGAAATACACAAACATATAGTTCATATCATGCATGAACATGTTAGTGAGAAGTCCAGAGGCTTTGCAGTATATAAGTAGTTTCTGAGCAATGAAACCTAATAAAATTGATCCTACCTAAAACCCCGGGTCAATCTCTCTAAGTCTCTATTTTATACACTGTGAAATTTCCTTTTGAACTACTTCCCAGTTTTCTCCCTAAAGAGTAACTGGTTGATGTTGTCAGTGATTCCTGTTGACTGTATTTTTCATAGATGCAGCAAGTTAACCTGCAGTAAAGACAATTAAGAATAATGTGTAACTGTTGGTCTTTTTTGAGATTTTTGCCCTGTAAGTTTGGTCTCCAAACATGATCTTAATGTTTTCATTCTTGTTTCAGTAAGAAAAAAAGAGAAAGAAAATATATTTTGTTCATATGATTATTATTATTTTTGATGCTGTTTTTTATCTGTCACCAACCTCCAAGTTTTTGTTCTCTGTCTTTGGCTGACCCCTTCATATCTTTCTGAATTCATGGTCTTAACCCATTTGGTTCCTATTAATGAAACTTAATGAAGTTCCCCACTGATACAGTAGACTCACTTTCTGATAAATACCATACAAAGGAATAATAACAATTTGCTATAAAGGTCTATACTTATTTCACCAAAAATGTTTTCAATTTCAAGAAATAGAAACATGGAAATGTTACCTCAGGTGACAAGGATGTATTTATTATAAGGCTATTTGTAAGGAAATACTATTTATTTGTAAGACTATTAGGGAACTAAGATATTTTTCTTAATGGTTTAATAGTTTTGGTTTATGAAATTCCATAACATCATTACTAATACAGCACCAACATTCCCCCAGCAACTGTAGTGACCTAATATTACTCAGCCTCAGTTCTCTTCCTCTCTGCTTCTCTCTGCATCTGTATGTTGCCAACTTTCTGTATTCTAGTCTCCTCTCAGTGTTACAGCTGCCATCCCTCCTGGCTTCTGTTTATTGTCTTATCTCTGTTTTCCCTTGTGCTCCTCTATTTCAAATTCCTTTAACTGTAATAGCTGCATGAGCTATTCAATCCTTTCTTTGGACCCATTTAGAAAACTTTCATTTGGAAATGAATTCGCATTAGGCCAGCTATTCTCAAAATGTGGCTTATGGAGCCTCAGTGGTCCCAGACAGGCTTCCAGGGAGTCTGCAAATTCAAAACAATTGCCATAACAATACTGAGATTTCATTTCCCTCCTTCACTGCATCGTTGGTGCAAAATCAATGATGTGTAAAATAGCTAGTGCCATGGCATAAATCAAAGCAGTGGCAACAACAAACTATCATACTAAGTACTAGTACTACTGCTGGTGCTGGTACTACTCTTTGTAGCCACCCTATCTTAACTAAAAAAGTTCCAGTTTCACTTAGAAATGTCCTGAGAAAGTGGTAATAATTATCAATGTTACTAAATCTCAAACTCTGGGTGCATATTTTTTTAAAAATTGACAAAAGTGAAGAAATTATTTATAAAACAATTTGCTGCCTTCTAATCCATAATGACTTTCTTGAAGAAAAACACTGGTGCAATCAAGTTGCACGCTGAATTTGAAGCTTTTTCATAGAACTTGCTTGTACTTGAAAGAATGACTGACAGATGATGATTATCCAGGCTTGATTATCTGTCATATGTTTTCTTGAAAATGAATGAAAGTAAGTTTATCACTTCAAGGAAAACAGTGACTGTCACCAATTATATTTGAGTTCTCAAGATGTTATGAACTGAGTTTTTGTGTCCCCAAACCCATATGTTGAAATACTACCCCTCAATGTGGTATTATTAGGAGATGGGCCATTGGGAAATAATTAGGAATAAATGATGTCATTAGGGTGGGGTTCTTATGAATGGGATCAGCACCCTTCTAAGTGCCAGAGAGTTTATTTCTCTTTGCTCCCATCACTTGAGGATACAAGAAGTTTTCAGTCTGCAACCTGGAAGAGGGCTCTCACCAGAACTTGACCATGCTGGCTGGCACTCTGATATTGGGCTTCCAGCCTCCAGACCTGTGAGTAAATACATGTGTGTTGTTTATAAGATACCCAGTCTATGCTACTTTTCTATGGCAGCTCGAACTAACTGAGACACAAGAGAAAATTGGAATTTTGGAAAATTTCAGTCCACCACCATGAGGTTGACAGCTTCCCAATGCTAAAATAGCTGATGACATTGCTTATATTGTTAATGAATGTGATTTCTTCATATCATATAATAAAATGTGTCAACTTTTGAAAAATCTGCATTTCTCAGTGAACCAATATTTTCTGAAACTTCTTCATTATGTCACAAAATTATGAATGAGCAAAGGATGCATTCAAAGTACAAAAAATAGGTGAAAGTGTTTAAGAGTACACTTACCTTGATGAGCACAATATGTGGGACTCTTGAATCACTATATTGTACATCTGAATCTAATACAATGCTGATGTTAACTATGCTGGAAGCAAAAAAAAATTAGAGAAACTGACACTTGAAAAAAAGCTACAAGAAAAAAGAATTCATTTTAATGTCAGGAACAAAAATATTTATTCATATTTTTTCACACCCCACATTATAACAAATGTTTATGAAATACTTTGTCGAGTTTTGGTATCAGGTCAAAGGAGAATATCCTCAACTGTATGAAAAAGCTGTTAATATACTGCTCCCTTTTCTACTTACATATCTACATAAGACTGGGTTTTCCTCATCAACTTTATCCATAGTTACAAATCACAACAGTTTGAACTCAGATGTAATATGAAGTGTAGCTGTCTTCTGTTAATTCAGATACTAAAGAAATTTGTAAAAATAGATGATATTACTCTTTTTGCTAATTTTTGTTTTTATTTTTGTTTTTTAGAAAGTGTAGTTATTTTCATTATAAATCATTGACTTGTAGTGAGTTTATTAAGGTAATTTTTTTATTTTGAAAGAATTTTATTTATTGAAGTATAATTAACATACAACATTCTATTTGTTTCAGGAAAAGAAGAACTATGCATAGTTATTGTTAAAATAATAATCATACATTATGATATACAATGAAAGGAATTTAACTGTTTCGGTTTGGTTGTTATTAGATATTTATTGGGCACTGTTTAAATAAATGTAAAACAAATTTTCATTCTAATGAAATACAACACAATTGATTAACTCATATGCTAGATAGGTTTCAACTAGGAATGGAAAATAACGGAAAATGCTAGATTTAAAATAAAACTAACTGAAAATTCTATTAACGTTATCAAGAGATATTCTGTTGGGTTACTAGAAGTAAATTCCAAGGGAATTCAGAATATCTCCCTTCAAAGAATTTGTTGAAGAGTATGTAGAGTATGTTGTAGGCTGTTTTAGATTCAGAGAGAAATACATGTGATTCTTCTATTTTAACTGTATGGTATTCTATTTTTTTTAGTTTTGAATTTTTATGTATTTGTTTTAGTATTAGGAAGTAAAGGATTGAGTGGTTAACAGACACATGAAAACTCAATGTCACTTGTCATCTGGGAAATACACATCAAAACTACAATTGAGATACCACCTCACACTTGTCAGAATGGCTAATATTAACAAGACAAGAGGGGCGCCTGGGTGGCTCAGTCGTTAAGCGTCTGCTTTCGGCTCAGGGCGTGATCCTGGTGTTCTAGGATCGAGCCCCACATCAGGCTCCTCTGCTGGGAGCCTGCTTCTTCCTCTCCCACTCCCCCTGCTTGTGTTCGCTCTCTCACTGGTTGTCTCTCTCTCTGTCAAATAAATAAAAATAAAATCTTAAAAAAAAAAAACCAACAACACAAGAAACAACAGATGTTGGTGAGGATGTGAACAAAGGGAAACCCTCTTACACTGTGGGTGGGAATGCAAGCTGTGGCAGCCACTCTGGAAAACAGTATGGAGGCTCTTCAAAAAGTTAAAAATAGAACTACCCTATAATCCAGCAACTGCACTACTAGGACCCAAAGGATACAAAAATATTGTTTCGAAAGGATATATGTACCCCATGTTTATAACAGCATTATCAACAATAGCCAAATTATATAAAGATCCCAAATGTCCCTTGACTGATGAATGGGTAAAAAAGAAGTGGCATATTATTATTATTATTTTATATATATTTTTATATATTATTATATAATGGAATATTACTCAGCTGTAAAAAAGAATGAAATCTTGCCATTTGCAATGACATGGATGGAACTACAGGGTATTACCTGAGCTAAATAAGATAGTCTGAGAAATACATACCATATGATTTCACTCAGATGTGGGATTTAAAAAAACAAAACAAAACAAATGAATATAGGAGGAAAAGAGAGAGAGGCAAACCATAAAATAGACTCAACTATAGGGAACAAACAGAGTTAATGGAGGGAAGTGGGTGGGATATGGGCTATACAAATGATGGGTATTAAGGAGTCCACTTGTGATGAGCACTGGGTGTTGTATGTAAGTGATAAATCACTGAATTCTACACCTGAATCTAATATTACACTGTATGTTAACTAACTGGAATTTAAATGAAAATGTGAAACAATAAAGAAACAAATAAATAAACATGTCTATAAAGTTTTTAAAAAGTTCGACAAGGTAGTTTTTAAAAGACAATACATGAGAATTTCTCAAATTTAAGTCAATATTGACATTAAAACCTAGGTAAACAAAGCTTTTGGGATTCCTCTCTATTTTTTAAGAGTGCAAGGATATCTCGAGACCAAAAGTTTGAGCACTGTTGCGCCAGGTTGCAGTGTATTATAGCTCAACACTTGGGGTATTCAGCATAGCAGTGATGCTCAAAGAATTGCCAGGACTGCTTTCCTTAAGAAGATGCAGTGGAGCTAATGCTCAATTTGAGGCTATTCAGTATAATGGAAAGCATGTAACTAAATATTCTTTCCCAGGATATAGCCCCACAACTATTTTACATTCTGTAGTGACTTTTTCATATCCAGAGTTTCTCCAAATATCTCTTCTACTTGACATATTTGTCTGTATTTCCAATGAGTAATAAATTATTGAGGATTATTGAGTTAAAGATGTTAATGAATGTCAGATTTAATTATCCAGTGCTTTCTGCATTTGCTCAACATTTCACTTTACTTGTCATTTACTTTGGAAGGAGATGGTGGTATTTGTTACATCCATCTGGTCCCGTTGCTTTTATAGAATTGCTCATCAGATAGAATTGGGTGTTGCATGTAAGTTTTAAGATTCTTCAGGTTCTCCCTTATTTTGTCAAATTCCTCTTAAAAATCAGGGTTTAATGAGTAACACATTTTATCCTACAACGGTAGAGTGCTATTTCTTACTTCATTTTTTGTTTAATTGTATTAACTAATCTCCACCTATTGATTTTTTCAGGCTTGTTTAATAAAATACCACCATATTTATAGATTGATTTAAATTTCCTTGTTTTCAGATGAGAATTTTATTTAAATCAATTATTGAATTAAACATTTAAATATAAGATTATTGGCACCATTCCCTGATGGGGAAATCAGTGTTCAGGTAAGTTATTTACTCAGGATAATTTAGTTGACAGTACAGAAGTATCAGAATTTGAACTTGAATGCATATTTTACTTCTCTATTATCAATACATTTTAACTTCTTTCATTTTAAATATTGTGTCCTAAGGGGCACCTGGGTGACTTGGTTAAGTGTCTGCCTTCGGGTCAGGTCATGATCTCAGGGTCCTAGGATCAAGCCCCACATAGGGCTCCCTGCTCCGTGGGGAGTCTGCTTCTCCTTCTCCCCCTGCCCTTCCTCCGTTCGTGCTCACTCTCTCAAATAAATAAATTGACTCTTAAAAAAAATATATTGTTTCCTGAAATAACCATTAAAGTGATTAACAGAATCAATTTCTCATAGAGCTTTCCCTAAATAATGTCTGTATGTTTGAGTGAGAGACCTAAAGGTTACATCCAGACTGATGATGTCAAATACATACATGAAACCTGCTTTCATTTCCTTCCTTCCTTCCTTCCTTCCTTCCTTCCTTCCTTCCTTCCTTCCTTCCTTCCTTCTTCCCTTTCTTCCTTCCCTTTTATATTTGTTGACAGTTTAATGGATGAATGGATTAACATTTGTAGGATACTCCTAATCCTTGGACTGCCAATTCAATATGAATGGACATAGAAAGAGACTTTAATGTAGATATAATTCAGGAGGTGGGGATAGTTCTAATTATTGGGAGTCAGTACCAATAGATGTAAAAAACTATATAGAGGGAAATATGGAAGGGAAGGCGAAGATAATAAACTAAGGATTTAACCGTAATTAGAAAAACTGAACTTTTATTCAGCTCTATAAGTCCACATGAGAAATCATTTGTCCTAAAAGTTAAAGCGAATAAAATTCTCCAATCAGATTTTCTAAGATGAGTCATGAATATATTATATATGAGAACTAGAAGAAATTGCCCTGGAAAAAATTAATAATGATGGTTTCCATTCTTCAGCACTTCTGGCTCACTGAAAGAGCAGATCAAAGAAATGATAATCATAGATAAATGGGAAGCTGGTTCAGAATGAATTCACTATTATTTATGTGAAAGTTAAAGAAAAGAACATTCACAGCTTTCACTACTCCTTACATTACTTCAACAGCTTGGATAACTACAGTACTTGGGGATTTGTTACTCTTGCCATTTGTTGCTACTACCACTTATTACTACAAATAGTTGTCCATATACTTTTAATTCACTAGCTAATATACATAGTAATTGCTTTGTATTTGCAATGGTTATTGAATCACAGAAGAGAGGCATGGCTTACCTCTGAGACAACTGGCTGAAGAAACAGCACACTCAAAATTTCGGTTTTATTAGTGTAATTGGCAAATAATTAGTCATCAGTGGGTGCCAGGAATGGCCAGCAACCCCTGTACTGACAGACGAAAGATTGCTCCAAACTTTGCCGTGAAAGAGAGGAGAAAGCAAGGAGATCAATGATCAGATGTGAAGACACTTTGCTCTTCTTTGCTCCCGCTTTTATTGGTCCTTGAAAATAATCACAAATCTTTATCACTGTTCCTCAAGCACATGATGTGTGACAAGGGGTCTTCCTGAAACTGGGAGGATTTGTTGACAGGGAAGATACGATATGCTAATTTGGGCGGGTTCTAGTAAGCATAGCCTAATGGATAATGCCTACATCTCTTAGATCACAGGGGGACTGTTTGGGCTAGGAAAGTTTCCAGAAGGCAACTCCCTGCCGCATTCCAATGGCAGAGTGGTCACGTAGGCCTCGGCATTCCAAAGGCCTATGTGCTTCTCTGAAACCTTCACTGCCATTAGCGGCCTCTGTGTTATATTGTAGCAAGCCAGGTATTATGGCTGATTTCATGCTCTATATTAACCCCAACAAGTGGGTATATAAAATATCACTCTCTTCATGTCTCACTTTACAAACTTATTTTGTAGATAACACTTGTTAGAATGTAAAACTATGGTTTGAAGTGAAAACATTTATTTTATAAGTAATTCAAGAGAATGAAAGATCAAAATCGATAGAGAACTGGTTATTCTGATGGTGACAATAAATTCATTTTTAAATAAAATATAATTTGGATTCACTTGCACTTCCTCCTGAGATTTCAAGATAAATTACTTGGGAGAGAAATAACGAATGGACACAAATGAAAGACTAAAAAACCTTCAGAATTAAATGCCTATATCCAGTTAGTCTTTTAATTTTTTAAACTTTTAAATTTTTAAATTATTATTATTTTTTAACCAGTTAGCCTTTTTTAAGTCTAGCAACTCAGTTTCATGTGTAACTTTTCTTTGAATTACTGGAATATATGAGACTGTACACAAAAATATAAATCCAGTAACTATTCTGTTAAAATTAAATACACTTTCTAGTTTTTTAGAGTGTTAAAAGTCATGTACTCTTACAGTTTGAATGAGCGAAACAGCAATTTCCATGGTTTAAATGACTATGTGGCTAAAAAAAAAATTGTTTCCATATAATATTTAAGAAGATTCAAAATCCGTAGCTATCATTTAAGTTATATGTTGAAATGTGTCATTAGAAAACAATTTATTTCAGGGGCGCCTGGGTGGCACAGCGGTTAAATGTCTGCCTTCGGCTCAGGGCGTGATCCCGGCGTTATGGGATCGAGCCCCACATCCAGGCTCCTCTGCTATGAGCCTGCTTCTTCCTCTCCCACTCCCCTGCTTGTGTTCCCTCTCTCGCTGGCTGTCTCTATCTCTGTCGAATAAATAAATAAAAATCTTTAAAAAAAAATTTGCTTCAGATACATTCACCTAGTCAAAATATTTCACATATTTAATTATAACAGAGTGTTCAAATATTTTCATAGGATAAAAAAAAACCTTTATCCAGTTCTTCTCATTAAAAAATAGAATTTACTTCATCCAAGTACGCATCTCTGAACAAAGTATTTACCATTGATCTACATTGTCACCACCACCATCACCACCATCACCACCACCATCATTTGAACATGATAAGATAATGAGAGGGCTCTGATTTTAAATTTTAAGAAACTGGGACTGATTCCTAAGTTTGTAATTACTATACATGTGGCATTACATTTGTCACTTTCTAGCTAAGCATAACATAGCACCTACCCTCAACATCACGAAGTCAGTGAGGTCCTTGACCTGCCTGCCCAGTAAAAAAATCTGAAGACTGAATATGTGTGTCAATTTTAGGGTTAAATATGTTATTTTCTGACAGTTATTATGGGCCATATGGAAACAGAACAGGAAAAAAATATGCAGAACGGAAAAGAAGAAAAACACAACACTAAGCCAAAGAGAAATAAAGTATAACATAATCTCTGGCTCAGCTAAGCATGTTGCACTTAAAACGCCTTCTGAACCTGTTTGTTTAATTAATAATTCTTAGAAAGATTTCTCTTATTTTAACAAAGCAGTCTCTGAATAAACAAGTCCTAATATGAATATGTAAATAATTTGAATTTATTTCAAGAGTTGAATTTGGAAGAAAATAACACAGAACAAACTATGAAAGCATGAGAGGAATTTCATCTCATAAAATTAATGATAGTGTATATCTTGAAACAAATGCAGGTGGATAGAATTGTGCTATTCATCACAAACTACAATTTATTAAGTATCACTTTGTCAAAACTTCTCTCTCCAGGATCTCAGTTATTCGGTTTTATTCCCAGCTATTCCATTTTTTTTTTTTCTTAAGATGAGGGAAGGTAAACTCTAAAAGTCAAGGAACTGATCTAAGGTCATATAGCTAGGAATGGGGAGAGGCCTCAGGTTTGAGTCTCAAACGCATGTGCTCTTTCAAATATGAAATTCAGCTCTCATTTAGGCATTTTGGGTATTCAAATGATGACCTAAAATATCCTGAATCATCCAGGAAAAATCGATTTTGTCTAATTAACTGTACTTCCCAAGTTTTCAGATGCTTCATTCACAGTATAAACATATGTAAGAGCAAGATTTTCTTAAAAAATAAGTCACTTTCCTGAGAAAAATTTTTGGGTATAAAGAATCCAAACAAAACTTCATCTTACTTGAACATATTACTTAATTAACCAAATAGATATTTCTAAACATTGGTTACATTTTTTTCACGTGGAATACATTTATATAAAAAAAAACCAAAACATCATATTCTTTGTGTCTAACTTTAGAGTTTATGACCTGGATTATTTTTAAAGGTTTACAAATGGTTCTGGGATGCATCAGAGATGGAGGACCACTGCACTATGTTGTTAAAAGAAAAGAAAATGTTCATAGGTGAGTTATACCCATAAAAGTTGAGCTATGTGTGTTCATACCTATTGCAGATGGTCCCCAACTTTTGATGGTTCAACTTAAAATTCTTTGACTTGATAGTGGTGTGAAAATAATACACACTCAGTAGAAACTGTACTTTGAATTTGGAATGTTCATCTTTTCCCAGGCTAGAAATACGTAGTGCGATACTCTTTGTGATGCTGGACGGTGGCCCCTGCGGGTCCCAGTCAGCCACATGGTTATGAGGGTGAAAAACCGATGCACTGACAACCGTTCTGTATTCATACAACCATTCTGTTTTTCACTTTCAGCACATTATTCACCAAACTATATAAGATATTCAACACTTTATTATATAATAGGCTTTGTGTTAGATGATTTTGCCCAACTGTAGGCTAATGTGAATGTTCTGAGCACATTTAAGATAGTCTAGGCTAAGCTATGGTGATCAGTAGGTTAGGTGTATTAAGTTCATTTTCAACTTACTGTATTTTCCATTTTAATGGGTTCATGAGGAGGTAACCCCATTGTAGGTTGGGGAAGAGCTGTACTTTTTGTTGATTTAACTGCCCTGTGTTATCTCATTAGTTTTATTGTCAAAACAACTCTGTGAGATGTGCACTGAAACTATTTCTAATACCATTTTATAAATAAGGAAATGAGCTTAGAGAAATTATTATCTAATGAAGATCACACAGCTAGAAAGATAAAGTATAGCTGCGGAGCAGGCAGTCTGACCTCAGATTTCAAATTCTTAACTAATATAACGTGACCTCCCCCACCACTCTCATTACCCCGCATATACCACAAAAAGGAAGGAATTCATATATGAAAAAGTCCTAAGTCTCTAATAAACTTCCTAAGGTGCCTCCTGAAATATGTTTCTCCAGCACATCTGGGAGAAAAATCTTGGATTTCTAGGCAATGAGGTCTTCGTCCTTTTGACATTAAGTCTCCCTATAGTGAATATTTTCCATCAGGAAATTTATAACTTTTGTAATTATAAATAACTTTCTTTGCAAAAGTGTGGTTCTAATTTTCTCTTCTCAAATGCACTACTGGCAACTTTTTTCTGATTCATAATTTAATCCCCTACGTGAACTTGTAAGTTCACTGTCTTCATGTTGTATGAAATAATGAAGGTGACAATGACTATGTTGGTGCTAGTAAAACAACAACAAAATCACTAATTTAGCACTTAGAATTTTCCAGCCTTGAGCTAAGACTTCAGTTCGTATTGTCAATTTTATCTTCATATCACTCTATCTCTAATTTACTCATGAGGGCACTGAGAATGGAAGGCAAGGAACTTGCTCAAGAAAATAGAACTAGGAAGTGATGGGCTGGATCTGATCCACAGGCTGTTAGGTGCCAGAGCCCGTGCTGCTAGCTTGTGACATCTTCAGCACAGCTTCCAAAGTAACCCCCAGGGCACACATAGCCGCTCTGGATTTGGTTAGTGAGTGCCATTCCCCTGTATCCACTCAACTTTCCACAAATACCTAGAATGCGTATGAGTCTAAGATCGAACCCTGACATTCAGCAAAATGTATGTAGGCGCTGGCATTCTGAGGGCTCTGCCCACCCTGGGCCATCAAGCCCGCAGGCAGTCTCACACAGTGGACATTTGTCAGCCTTCGTCAGTTCTGCCTGAAGAGCAGATCTGGTGGTGGCACGGTGTCTGTCCTGTTGCCCTCATCGCTAACACTGTCATGTTCATGAGGCTGTCCTTCCCAATAGGGAAATGCTCTATCCGATTCCCTGCTCTGGGACCCTCTGGAACTCACTTTGCTCCTGCTATCATTAGGTCGGTCCACTGTGAGTTTCAAAATCCTTCCGGTGAAGTTCCTTTTGAAACTAGTTTGAATTGCTTTCTGTTTCTTGCAATCAATACTTCTAAAGTGCTAGACTCTGCTTGCCCTCAGCAGAAGCTTTGAATGTTATGACAATGATGTTTCTCATCATAAGGGCCTGATTTAGGGTGTCATAAAGAGGCTAAACACAATTTGTAATAGATATCTTCTAGGCTTCTGGCTAAGTGCCCAAGCTGCAGAGTGCAGTTTTGATGAAACAGAAGGGAGATGAGATAATGGGTCTACCCTGCTCACTGAATTCTTATTTAACTTACTTCTTATTGCGAAGGGTGTAAGATGTTTTCACAAACACTGGAGCAATCTCTAGGACTTACATGCATTTGGCCCCACACAGCTTGAGGATGTTTTATCACCTTAACTAAATGAGAAATATTAGCAAATGTTCCCATATAGAATGTTACTGGAAATAAGGCACCCTAAAATCTGAGCTATTAATCGATACATATGGGTATATTTTTGATTAATTCTTATAAAAATCTACATTTCTAGATGTCAGCAGAATTAATTGCTAATTTGAGACTATCCACAATGATTGAAGAGAAAAGCTGACTTAGCTGCGCTTAAAAATATACTAGTCATTTCTGTCTAGTTTCCTAGACTAAGTCTTTGAAAACTAAGAATTCATCTCACTCAGGACTGCGTTCAGCTTTAGCACGTAACAGGTGTTCAATAATGTGCTGTTGCGGGAATTCTAGACAAACTGGAATAACAGAGAGAGTCCTATTCAGCCTATCACCACAACATATTTTATTTCCCTAATATATGTATCTCAAATCCATGCACTGCTTAGGTTTACCAAAATCACCTTTATCCAAAGGGGACTTCGGAAATAACATTTTAATTCATCTACCTATGACCAATTTTTATTTTCTGCAGTCCGTTATCATTAGTGTGATCAAAATAACAATTAAAAACATAAATGTGATTATGATACCACCTTAAGTAAAGGCCTTCATTACTTTATCATTTAAAAAATAAAGACAACATTCCATGCATAAGTAATTAAGGCCTGCGTCTTCCCTGTGTGTCCTCTTGAAGTCTCACCTTCTGCCATGTCTGCCATTTCCCTTTAGACGCAGTGCCATCAGCCTGCTGAGGGATCTGGAGGGGCCCCCTCCGCCTCTCCCCCTCCACACATGCACTTCTGCTCTTCTCATCCTCTTCAGATTGCAAACTCCTCCTTCTTTTGGATTTCAGGACAAAATTCATTTCCTCATAGAAGTATAGCCCGTAATTTTTCTTCACGGCACTTATTAGAGTTGGAAATTATATATAAATGTGTGTGATTATTTTCTGATGCCTCCCTTTTTCACTGGAACTTAGATTCAATACGATCAGGGACCATTTCCATGTCTGTTTACCATTGTGTATCTAGATTCTGGTACAGTACTCTGTATATATAAGTAGCTATTGACTGAAAGAATCATTGAATGAATAACCTTACCATGTGTTTCAACTGAATTAAACATCCCAAGTAAACATTTTGAAAGGAAAAGTTGCCTATTTATTTGAATATAAAAGTAGACAGTTTCAACTTTCTGACTTTGTTATTCTCTCACCCTAGAGCAGGAAGGAAGAGAAGAAAGAGAAAGCAAATTAGGCAAAACAGATAGTTGGTGAGTCTGGGTAAAGGGTATGATTACACAATTCTTGAAAACGTGCTGTAAATTTGAAATTATATATAATCAGCACGTTGAAAAAAATTGCACAGCACAATTTTCTAGCCTACAGTCCTATAATATGAGTGTAGTAAATGAAAGTCCTGTAATATGCATGTAGTAAATGGAAGCTCTTAATAAGTAAGTAGGTCATCATATGTGTCTTCTATTTATTTTCTGTCTTTTCCCTTAAGAAAGAAAATTAAGTCATCACATGACACTTTCTCATGCATCAGGTTTGCCATGATTTCCAAAGGACTATTCGATATTAACCTATAAAGACCATGATTCCTCTGTTCCTGCATCTGTGGTTCAGCATTTTTTTAAAGCACTATTGTCTCAGTAGACAATAACTTTATAAAATCACATAAAATAAAATAGTCTTATTATAATCTGTTTTTTACATAATAAACAATAGACAAGTATGTTGCCATATAATTTAAAATAATATATTTATGATTTATTTTTAATTGTAAGTCAAATATATTATTTTTGTTGTGATCACTTTCAAAAATATATTAAAGAACAATATGCAATGTTTTTTTTGCCTAACTTTGGGAATATATAATCAGTTCTCCACAGACGACCCATGTAATTCAATCAAACTTAGAAGTCCTTAATAGTAGGTGTATTTGTTCATACACACAAAGATATACAAATCCACCATAATAGTTTTTGGACCTGGGAAACAAACAAACAAACAAAAAATGCTATTAAGCAAATTATTACTTGTTCTTAACTACTAGTCTCAAAGTAATAATTCTCATAATTTGGGAAATATGTCCTCCTGAGGGATATATTTGTTAATATATATGAAAAATTATTTCCAAGACTTGACTATTTTGGTTCCTCCCATTTTATGTTTTGTTTGTTCTTAAAAAGGAATTTAAGAAGACTCANAATAGGTGTTTTTAGTGTAAATATTTCTACCAAAACATGGGTCATTCTTGTAATAAGAAATGTGTTTTTTATCTGACATTTATTTTATTTATTTTTTATTTATTTTTTAAGATTTTATTTATTTATTTGACAGAGATAGAGACAGCCAGTGAGAGAGGGAATACAGCAGGGCGAGTGGGAGAGGAAGAAGCAGGCTCATAGCAGAGGAGCCTGATGTGGGGCTCGATCTCAGAACGCCGGGATCACGCCCTGAGCCGAAGGCAGACGCATAACCGCTGTGCCACCCAGGAGCCCCTAAACTGCTGTCTTCTAAACAGCTCTTTATGTCAAGGATAATGGTCTACTATTCCTTCTGCCTCAATGTTATTTTTATCTGGAGTTATCTTTCAACTTTTTTTAAAAGGAAGCATGAATTTTAATGCCTTGAAAAATTTCTTGGGCAGATTATAAGTTGTGGTACATCTCTGTTATATTGTGCATTTGAAATAAAATTTAATTAGTCCTTTAATCTTGAATTTTGGTATTACCCATGCTTCCTTATCCAAAAAAGCTAACATAATAAGACATAACAACATCATTAAGAGCAAAGCCCTTGTTACATTGAGTAACAATTACTGTCCTTTTAATATTAGCTTCCAAGTTAGAGAATAAAATATCTTGTATGTTGTACAATATCTATACTAGGTAAATATATAATCCATATTTTAAATATTTTAATGTATTAGTTTAATAATAATAATTTAATAATAAAATATTTGATATCTTATACTTAAGATAAATGCTATCTTATATAATTTTCTACCAAATAGTTGAAGGTACACATATATAAGTATAAATCTAACTCAGAGGGAACATAGTTGATACTAAAATGTCAGTGTTATTTCAAATAGGGGAAATCAAATCATATACACATATGTAGGCATTTTCATATATATGTCATTTATGAATGAATATATATGAAAAATATAAATCAAGAGGTAATTGATGGTACAATGTTTTACAGATGAACAGGAAATTTGTGATGTAACTTCACTATCTACAACTTCATATAAAACTATTTAAATTGAAATTGCAAAAGTAATGAGTGAAATTACAAGCTTCTTGATGAACATTCTCCTTAAACAAATTTTTCAGAAGCAATTTTTACGTGCATTTCCTTCCTTAGGCATTAAACTATTAAAATAGCACTCAATGTAAAAAGAAAAAATACTTTGGGCAGTATGGTTGGTTCCTGATCATAATTGAATGTCTACTAAGATAACATACTTTGGTTACGCAGCCTGCGGAATTGTGACCCACCTATGGGACAGATTTTGTCAGAGCTTGTAAATATCATGTGATTTCATAAAGATCACATGGGTAAATCTTTGGCTTCTTGAGGTCAATCACTCTGGACTAGAAAAATGGTCCCGGGAGAAATTTTGACATATTGCAATTAACTTCTGATTACAATTATTAGAAATTGTTGCTTGAAGAGACGTAGCAATTAAAAAAAAAAAAAGAAACAAGCTCCCAGTGTGCCTTGGCCTGGAGAGGAAAAGGAAAAGATGGCACTACCAGTCCCTAATATTTGGTGTCTCCCAGTTGGAGCCATAAATACGACAGACTGCTTCCTAGCTGGAGCTGGGTCTATGGAGAAGTGGGTTGTCTTGTGGGCAAGAAGAGGAGACTCAACTTCTACTAAAAATATTGCCTAAAGCAAGGAGAGAAGGAATAGTGCTTACCTAATGGTCGTGTATACAAAGTGATGAAGACTATGCCCGAGTCCAACTACATGAACTTCACCTTACCAAGAATGACCTGGCTGCCACTATTGCTGAGTTCCCAGCCTATTGATAACACAGACGAATCCTTCAGCAAAACATGCTTTTATTTACTAGGAAGATCCGTCATCATCTAACAGCAGGTTGATGACAATCAACCCTTTTACTTGTTATCGCAGGAATAGCCACCTCCTTGGGATGTGTACTTGATTTAGCTGCACCATCATCTATAGATACTATCCTTGTGTCCTACAATATCATGATTTTAATCAGGAACTCAAATCATAGAAAAATAAATGCAGTTTAGTGTTAACTCCCATGAAAATCCTTGTATTTTATCTTAAAATAAAGTAGCTAGCTTCTGTGACAGATTGGTACAGTAGCTTACTGTAGATTAATTTACATTCCAGCTAGAAACTAATGCTTTCATTTACTTATTTTTATGTATGTATGTATTTATTTATTTATAGAGGTGGGGAGAGGCAGAGGGAGAGAGAGAATCTTAAGCAGTTCCACGCTCAGCACAGAGCCCAGCCCAGGGCTCTATCTCACAACTCTGAGATCATGACCTGAGCTTAAATCAGCAGTGTGACCTTCACTGACTGAGCCACCCAGAAGCCCCTAAAAATTAATGCCCTTAGATGTGAGGCTTTTTTCCTTTACGTTTTAGTTAAATTAATTTTAAAAAACTTGTATTTTTCAAGCCTTTTGAATTTTCTGTTAATTGAACACAAAAGATTTCCTTTGCTATCCAAAAGTTTGTTTTGAGCCACTCTGCTTTTGAGAAAGACCTGTTTTTGCTAACCAAAAGAAACCTAAGGAGGATTTTCATTTTTACAAAATGGTAATGGTTTCCTCGATTTTCGCCATTTCAGCTTACAAAAGTCTTCATAGGAATGTTATACTTTTGGATAGCAGGAGAAATCCATAGTGCTAAATTATGTTAGAATTTTTGTTTAGGTCAGCTCAATCTGAGTCAGTGTTATGATGCATCTCCTGAAATAATAAAAAATAAAAATTAATTATTAGAACATGAGGGACAACAATTCCACGTGTGAGACACGATAGCCAGGTTTAATCACAATATTATAAGATATCGAGTGATGAAATGTGGTGTATCCTCAGGAGCTAGGATCCATAAAATGATGGATATGGCAAAAATAACATAGATTTATGGCATATTTATTATATGTGAGGTATTGGGTTACAATTTTACAAGCAAAATTTTATTAAATCCTCAAAGCAAATGGTAATAATAGAAGTATCTTAATATTAATATAGAAAAATATTGAAAGAACTGGTAATCTATTGCTATAAAATGATCGCTGTCATAAAATGTTAAAGTGTCTTGATGTGGAAAATAAATTTTGTATATCTACTGAGTCCAGGTCTGGGGCCAGATTGACATGGCAATTGGAAAGCAGATTTTAAGTCAATATTACTAGTATAGGTATAGCTGGTCAGAATGGAATGAGCTATTTTGTAAGGCAGTCAGCTGCAAATGCTCAGGTAGTGTCTGAATTTCATTTTCTCAAAATATTAAAGCAGATAATGCTACATTGGGTGGGGCAATAGAATAAATAATCTTTAGGACATCTTCCAATTGGACAATGTATTTGATGAGCAAACTCTAATACATCTGATCATGTCAACAGTCTTAGGGGGGAGTTCCAGTTACTTAGACTGAGAACTAACATGTCCTTTGAGTTCCTAAAAGGGCCAGGTACTGGAGGAATTGTTTTATTTACATTATTGTATTTGACCGCACAACACTTGTAAGATACTGTTATGGTCTTATTTTAAAATAAAAAACTACAGAAAGAGAAGCTAAACAGTTTTCCAAGCTCACATGCTTAAAATTGAAAGAACTGGCAGTGGAACTCAGGATTTCTCAAGAATTATTTCTTTTTAGCATCATTCATAGTTGTGGCCATAGAAGCTGTGGCCATTCTTATTAACGTAAGAAATCATTTATCACCATAATAACTTTACCCTGAAGAAGAATTCTGATAGAATACTCCAGAGTTACTATATGACAGCTAATATGTGTTTCATATCCTAAGGAATAACAAAAATCTACTATTTTCTTCTTACACAGACTACCACGCATCTGAGCAGGTTCCCATTCACGCGTGCGTGCATGCGCACAAACACAGACACACACATCACATCTAATTATTTCAATTAGAAACATTAAATGAATGTATATTCCAGATATTAGGTCTGACTTCTGGAAATTTTTTTTAAAAAATTATTTGTTAACCTCATAAATACCGCACGCCAGTGACCTTTCCAGAAGGTCATACTCTAAGATATTACAAGTGCTTTGAGTAATCAAGGGTGAAGCATTAACAGAACTTTTCCATTCTTAAGTCACCAAACTCTAGTCTAATAAAAGAAACATACACACACACAAAGAAAATCCTTAAGTTCAAAAATTGCAGCTTCATTTTTTGGCTACTCTAGATATCTTCTAAGAGGAGCAAATGGCATGAATCATCCACTTAATTATAGTAATGTCAGGGCTTGGTTTAGCTTGCAGCAACATTTATTCTCTGTGCCTGGCTACATCTCTGCAATAATTACAGAGATTTGGCAATGCTGCTTATATAACCATTGACCATAAATTACAGTAAGACCAAACAGCTTTGGAAACTGATGGCAGGGCAGCTGACACTTTTAATTTACTGATCTTGTTGTCATTAGTGCAAAGTAGGTGGTAAGGTGAAAAGAGGGTCAGGGCTAAATTCTTCACATGTTGAAATTCTGCCCACAACCACAGCGGACAATTATCCTTCATAAAAGATTATTCAGACAGTCTTTTAACAAGAGTGACACCTGCTGGCCCACATATGCAATTCAAACTATTCCATATTTATAAGCATTTGCAATAGCCTAGCTTTATTTCTGCAGATGGCAAATCAGATGAATTTATAATTACAAAGGACAATATTTAGCACAATAGAGTTCTTATTCAGTAATTTTGAATTTCTGGTTTAAAAAAAATGACTCTAAATTTCTTTGTTTTTT
>NC_048219.1:72699972-72730360 GCF_002007445.2 Ailuropoda melanoleuca | reverse complement strand
AATCCCAACCCTGAGACCAAGACCCAAGCTGAGATCAAGAATTAGATGCCCAACTGAATAAACCACCCAGGCACTCCTGATCATGTATTTTCTGCAAATATACAATAAACCTTGTGAATGTAGGCACAAAGTAGGTATTGCTTGGTTCAATGAAAGTAAAATAAATATTGTCAAGTTTTCCTTGGAGTCTAACAGTTTTATCATCATAAGCACTAAATACAAATCTGATAGTGATAATTGGTGGTAATACTTGTAAGTAAATAAATAACTCATTTTATTTATATATAAATAGGTGAGCATCTAAAATTATAAAACCAAATCTAACAAACCTAATTTATTAGTAATTTATTACAATCAAGCATTCTAAAAAGGCTGTACTAGAAATGTTAAAACCATTTATCAACAGAAAATATAATATTTAAAAATAAAATAGGAAAAAAATCACAAACCCTCCATCCATAGTTATCCACTGTAAACATCTTGGTATGTATTCTTCACTCAATTTCTCTATAAAGAAGTTTCTGAATACAAAGCTCCTGGATTAGTCAGAATTCTACAAAAAAACCGAACCAACAGTACACACACACACACACACATATGTATAATAAGGAATTGGCTCATGTGGTTATGGAACTTGAGAAGCCCCGTGATAGGCCGTCTGCAAGCTGGAAACACAGGAATGGTATAGTCTTAGTCCACATCTGAAGGCCTGACAGGAACCTGGAGAATTGATGGTCTAAGTCCTAGTCTGAGGGCAGAAGGCCACTAGATGAGCTCAAGCGGTCAGCCAGAGAGAGAGCAAATTCTCCCTTCCTCCACTATGTTCTTTTAGTCAAACCATCAAAGTATTGGATAAGGTCCACTTACATTGGGGAGGGCAATCGGCTTTACTCAGTCTACAGATTTAAATGCAAATCTCATCCAGAAACACTCTTACAGATATTCCCCAAAATTGTGTTTATAACAAAATATCTGGGCATCCTGTGTCCCTGTCAACTCAACACATAAAATTAACTATCACTGGGGGTGCCTGGGTGTCTCAGTTCACTGAGTGTCCAACTCTTGGTTTCAGCTCATGTTATGATCTCAGGGTCATGGGATAGAGCCTCGGGTGTGTGGAGTCTGCTTAGGAGTCTCTCTCTGCCCCTCCCCACCACCACTCTTGTTTTCTCTCTGTCTCTCTCTCTCTAAATAAAATAAAATTAAATTAAAAAAATAAGCATCACACTATCCCAGTTGTCTTCTTCAACAGTAAATTGAACAGCACTTAACACATATTATATGCTCAAAAATGCTTGTAATATTAAATGTATATTTTACTTTCAACTTATGGGATCGTAATGTACACATGAATTTATAAGATGCTTTTTTACATCTTAAATTTTAATGACAGCATAGTATTGCATTGCCTGGACATATAATTACTTTTACGGATTCCTTATTGTTAGTTTTTAAGATTGTTTACTATTTTGTTATCATTAACAGTGCTGCAATTATCATCCTTACTCATCTATATCTATCGACATGCAAAATTATTGCCTCGAGATAAGGTAACACATGTTTATAGAATATATTTTAAAAGGAAAAAGCACAACTCATCATTTCTCTTGAGGGCAGAGTTTCCCAAAGCTAGTTGCACGAAACATAAGACTTACAAAATATTTGAATAAAGTTTTTTCTTGATAAATTATATATACATACGTACATATATATATATATATACATGAACAAATTATTTTGACAAGTTCTGTGTAGTTCATGTAGTACATGTCCCTCTTACAAATCCACAATGCACAATTATTTATTAAAAGCTCTGGAAACATCACTGACACAGAATATAAAATAAGTGTTTAAAGTGCTTCCCAACATGAAAAATAGAATCTAGATTGACAACCTCAGCTAACTCATCTTCTGCAGAATACACCTATATTGGTGAAAAATTTTTAATATATGAAGGTAGAAACAAGGATCGCTGCTCTTATTAGTATGATGTTGCATCATTAAGATCCCTGACCCTTGAAATCAACTGGATCCACTCCCCAAAAAAATTTTAGGAAAAAAGAAATGTTAAATAGATGTATATGTTCAAATGGCATGGGCTCAGTGATGTAAAAACTTAACTTTCTCTCCCCTTTGAAAATAATAAAAATCTACTTTGCTCAATAATATTGTTGGTGGAGTTATTCTAGGGATGTTCTGGAGAGTTTAACAGGTGTCCCATATACACATTAGTGGGGAGGTAGAGAAACTGCTAAGAGGCAGCAAAATTATAAGCTAAACATAGAGAAAGAATGACATAAAATGCACTACAGTATATCACCTTCATTTCTGTGTGGTGAAATTATAGGTAATTTTAATTTTCTTTATGCTTTTCCAAACAATCTCTTATGAAGACTGGAAGAAAACAATGTGTTTATTTATAGAGAGGAAAAAAGGTATTGAATGGATCCATGCATACTGGGTTTGGAAAGGATTATATGGCTGCTATTTGCAGACAGAAAATAAATGGTTGTATCACATAATTCTGGCTTAAAACAGTTTATTAGTTCTGTAAATACTCAAATGTTGAAAAATCATTCTGATTACAACTACCTTCTGAATTTAAAATTAAGATTACGGGATTATTTTGCTCAAGATTAAGAACATTAACATAAATCCAATAATCATCATTTCCTAATTTACTTCCAATATAGGTTTGTTTTACTGACTGCTTTGATTAGAAGTAACTATCATAAGAATTTTTGTTACCATTCTACCACCGCTCAGTGGCCAGACATAGTGTTTGGTTCATGTGGAAAGTTTCTCTTAGTTAAAGACCTGAGCTAATGGATTAAAGACCTGGTGAAAATATATTTTTATTTCTCATCATAATTAGGAAAATATAACCACCAGAGCGAAGAAGAAATTTTAGAAAATGTCAAACTTGAAAAATCCTCATAGGAAATTGTATCACAGAATTAATTTAAAATAGGACTGAGCTCTTTTCTCCTGGGGCCAAGAAAAATAGGAATGCTGGCTTAAAAGCTATTCTCCATTTCCAATTTAAGTTCCGAGTTTTATACCACAAAAAGTAACTTTTTGGTTAACTATCCTGTCTTTATTCTACATTTTAAAATATGAAATTGTTATTCATGTAACCTTCTGAAATTGCTAAGATACTTGCTAGCTTTTTACCCCAGTGATTTCTATTAGGAAATTTAAATACCCACTGAGGCAAGAAAAAGAAACATTTAGGGAACTGTTCATGGCAGTTGATTGATTACAGTGGCTGAAGCTAAGTGTCTAAATTAAGAGATACACATGTGTTCAGCCATTCATCAAAACAAAGAAAAAAACTGTAGAAAGAAAAACATTATAATTCAACAAAACGGCCGTAGGTAGGTAAACCAGTAATGTGAAAATACAATACAGGCAAATTTAGTTGCCTTGTCTTAAGATAATGGGACTCAATAGTTCTACAAGTTATTCTTAAGATCTGGAGATTTTGAACTGAAAAAAAAGTAAACCTATTTTATTTAACAATTTGAATCCACAGAACTTTGTGATCATGTACACATGAACATTAATGAATCCGGAGGAGTTAAGCAGGATGAGGTTGAGTTTTACCTGATCCAAAGTAACTCATTCCTTTATTCAAAAATATTTATTGAATGCCTTCACTGGGCCAAGCACAGTTTTAATAACTGGAGAACACAGTAGTGACCTGGGCTGACAAATTAAGGGAAAACATCTGGCAATGATACACGCTCCTTTCAAATCATGATGAAAGAAGGGCATTTGAGGAGACGGTGTTTGAGATGAGATCTGAGGGACAAGAAAGAGGAAGCCACACAGAAGTAGGGGAAAAATATGCCAAGCAGAGATGACAACTACTTCAAAGGCACTTGGTGGAAAAAACTTGAGTTCCCTGAGAAATAGGAAGAAGGCCAGGATGGCTAGAATATAGTGGGCACAAGAGTAAAGCAGTACGAGTCGGGAGAATTAGCCCAAGATCAGATAACACTGGATTTTACAACTCAGGCCAAGATGTTTGATTTTATTCTAATGGAAGTCATTGGATGGAATCAGAGTGGTGTGATCTGATGGGTGTCTTGGAAAAACTACTGTGCTTGTATTTTGGAGAATGGCTTGTTGAGAGGCATAGACAAATGCATAAAACTAGTAAAGAAACTCTTCCTGTGATCCTTAAGTGGCCCACAGTATGAGAGGCGTTATGCCAAGCACTTGTAAAGCCCTTCCAGCATCCTTGCAAGATGGGTATAATTGAAGAAGTCTAGAGAGATGAGTCAGAGAAGTTATATAATGCACATTATGTCACAAGGGGACACAATTGAATTCTGATTAGCTCTGCCTTCAAATCCCAGCTTTTTAACCACTCTGCTGTGTTGCCAGAGTGCAACCCCTTCAGATTGTATTATGGCTTATCCACCAAACTTTCACCAGATGTATTTGACTGGTGTGATGCTAGCTATGGAGAGTACAGAGGTAAATGTCTATAATTTGTTGCATTAGAGACATAAGCTAAGAGTCGGATTTTATTTTCACTTTCATCTTTGAATCCTGTGATAGTTAACTTTATGTGTTAACTTTACTGGGCCACAAGGTGCCCAGGTATTTGGTTCACATTTGGGGTGTTTCTGTGAGGATGCTTTTGGATGAGACTAACATTTAAATTAGTAGACTGAGTAAAGGAGATTACTCTCTCCAATGTGAGTGAGCCTCACCTAGTCAGTTGAAGGACTGAATAGAACAACAGAAAAATGACTATCCCCTAAGTAAGAGAGAATTCCCTTGCCTGATAACCTTTGAGCTGGGACACTGGCTCTGCAGATTTGGGACTTGCCAGCCTCCATAATTGTGTGAGCCAATTCTGTGTGTGTGTGTGTGTGTGTATGTGTGTGTGTGTGTGTGTGTGTGTGTCCTACTGATTCTGTTTCTCTGAAGAACCCTAACCAGTACAGCCTCCATAAAAGCAAGCATCTATGAGATGAAAGGGTCACTAAAGAACAGAATTTTGCAAAACTGAAGGAAATTCATCCAGATCTGCTGAGGTAATTGTATAGGATGTTCCAGAGTCCAGGTAGGCACAGAACACCATCTGGAGATGATTTGACAGGCAGTACTCTGAGTCCTTCTAAGTAGGCAATTAACAGATGGCATATTCAATTTTTACTTTCTAAGCAATTCTGAAAGACACTTAGAAACTCTTTACCCTAGAATCAGGAAAGGCCTTTTCTTCAGAATTATTTATTATGTCCCCATATTAGAGTGAAAATATGTGTTCATTGGATACATGATATGTTTGCACAGAATACAAAATGGACTAAAACAAAATCAATGAAACCTAAAAGTGGAATTTTATGAAAGTTCAATAAAATTGACAAAAGTCTAGTTTTACCAGTCACAAAAAAGAAAAATCCAAATTATCATTATTAGGAATGAAAATGGAGACTTCATCATATTTACTAAAGATATTAGAAGGATAAGAAAATATCATGAATATATTTTATTCCAATACATTCTAAAACTTAGAGGAAATGGGCAGATTTTATGAAATTTACAAGTTACCAAAACTGATATGAAAATAGAAAATCTGCATAAGCTTATGATAATTAATTAATTGCATTATGTATTCAATATCTTCCCACAAGATAAACTTTAGGTACACATAGTTTCACTGGAGAATTATATGAAATATTTGAAGAAGATATAATGCCAAATTTATATAAATTCTTTCGGAGGAGAATACACAGTACAATTAATTTTGAAAGGTGCGGATTACTCCAATAGCAAAACCAGATACAGCTGTTACCAAAAAAAGGGATTTATCGACCAATATATTTCATGCATATAGATGCAAAATTTCTCACCCAAATTTTAATGAACGGAATCCAGCAATATATTGAAAGGGTGATACATCACTACAACTGGTGTAGGTTTATCTGTATAGTTGGGTTAACATTTAAAAAACATAATTGACTTTATTAACAAACTGAAAAAGAAAAATTATATGCTCATCTTAATAGGTGAAAAAGAAAAATTGTTTTAAACAAATTTCAGCATTCATGCTAGAGGAAAATCTCCCCAGAAAGTAGAAATAGAAGAGTACATCTGCAACCTTTTAAAATGTCTTTGAACAAACTTCAGCTAATAGAACAACTTGGTGATAAAAGTCTAAAAGATTTATTCCCCAAATTATAAATAAGGTAAGGATATCTTCTCTCTCCACTCTCTCCAGTAAGCATTTTTTTTTTTTTTAGATTTTTATGTATTTATTTGAGAGAGACAGAGTGCATAAGCAGGGGGGAGGGGCAGAGGAAGAGCGAGAAGCAGACTCCTTGTGAGCAGGGAGTCTGATGCGGGGGTTGATCCCAGGACCCTGAGGTCATGACCTGAACTGAAGTCAGACATTTAAACCAACTGAGCCACTCAGGTGCACCTCCAGTGAGCATTCTACTAGAGGTCCTTGCCAGTGTAATATGCAAGAAACTAACAGAATTAGAATAATTTTATCATTTAATGTCATTTTTAACCAATAGTTACTTTTAAAAATGACTATAGGCATGTCAACTGATCATCTGCCATATATGACAAAAATATTTTTCCAAATTTATTATTTTTTGCTCAAAATTTACTTTCCTTTCTACTATTTATATTTCTCTTTGTTGTTCAAAACCAAATCTGTATAAATCTATATTACTTGGAAGAAACAAAGAAATAGTAAAATGTTCCAGTATTGTGAGTAAATCAGGTGATCTCTGTATATGAGGGGTAGTATAAGTGCTGTTATGACCTGGAAAAGAAGCATGAGTATGGATATTTGAATACATCTGTTGAATATATAATGAGATACAAAACCAAGGAAGCCTATAGTTTTGAGCACATTTAATTCAGAGATATGAATGATCCCAGCTAACCTAGTTTTATTATTGCTTGGATAGATAGAATCCTTGTCCAAAGAGGTATGGAAGGACAAGTTTTGACTCATCAATTTGTGAGAAGCAGTTATTGATTATATTTGTTTCTCTGAATATTATATAAATTACTTGTTAAAGCAAATTCCAGTGTAAAGAAAGTACAGGCATACATCTCTAAATCGGTCTATATAAAAAGTCTGAGGAATGATTGAAGTTGCATGGTTATATCAATGTCTTTGTATGCAAGCAGAGAAAAATCTTGGGTACAGCATAGATTATAATGCCAATCAGTTACCTGAGTCCGGAATAATTATGGCCATTATGTTCACTGAACTGTATCCAGTTGGCAGAAGTTAATCTAGGGGGAGAACGTCTAAATATCAACAAAATGTGTTTCTGGTTAGATAATAAAACCTTGGTGGAGCTGATCAGTTGGCAGTCTTCCAATTCTGAGTCTCTCTCACACCTGCTTCATCCATTTGTTTTATGTGGCCTCTGGTTTACACACTGTCATATTTAGAAAAAGCAAACTGTTCCAGTAGTCTAATTGCCAATGCTGACTTCTTGATTTAGTTTAAGAAATTCCAGTGAATAATGCCAAAGTTCCCCATATAAAGTAGAATTCTTTTGCCAGGACATGCAATGCGATTAGGTATGTGCCAATTTTTCAAACAAAGGTATCCTCCCTAAAGAAGCTTATGAGCACTTTATTCTGCTAGAGTCTAAACCTGATTAAATGAGTCTGAATGTTAAAACTCAGCAGGTCTTAGGTATTAAAGGAAACCAGACAACCTAGGGTGTAGATTAGACTTTTTCTTGTCTTTTGCATATATTTTATTTATTTACGTTTTTATTTAAATTCCAGTCAGTCAACATACAGTGTAATATTAATTTCAGGTGTACAATATAGTGATTCAACACTTCCACTCAACACCCTGTGCTCATCACAGCAAGTGCCCTCCTTAATCCTCACCAGCTGTTTCTCTCATTGCCACCCCCACCCGCCTCCACCTCCCCTCTGGTAGCCATCAGTTTGTTCTCTACACATAAGAGTCTGTTTCTTGGTTTGCCTCTTCCTCTCTCTTTTTTTCCCCTTTTGGTTGTTTACTTTTGTTTTTTAAATTCTACATATGAGTGATATCTTATGGTATTTGTCTTTCTCTGACTGACTTATTTCGCTTAGCATAATACTCTCTAGCTCCATTCACATCATTGCATATGGCAAGATTTCATTCCTTTCCATGGGTGAGTAATATTCATATATATATATATGTACACACACACACATATACACACATATACACACACACACACATATATAAATGCACATACATATACATATATACACCACATCTGCTTTATCCATTCATCGGTCGGTGGACAATTGGGCTGTTTTTGCAGTTTGGCTATTGTAGGTATGCTGTTATAAACACTGGGGTGCATGTATCACTTTGAATTAGTATTTTTATATTTTGGGGGTAAATAGCTAGTAGTGCAATTGCTGGATCATAGGGTAATTCTATTTTTAACTTTTTGAGAAAGCTCCATACCCTTTTGCATGTATTTTAAAGTAAATAGTCTAAACTCAAGGAAGTAGACAGTTAACATTTGTCTAGACTAAATAATTTATTTAAAAATTTTAGCATTAGTCAAATATCCTATGCTGTGTACAAATCAAAATAATCTGAATATAAGAATGTACAGTAGGGAACACTAAAGCTATACAAGACAGTAAGAATTAAATTTTGACAATTTGCTGAATTTGGCTCATAATATGGTTACTCACCATAAAATATATCTACTTCTTAGGTTAAAATAGGGCTTTGAGAGTTTATAATAGAAAAAAAAGTATAAATGTTAGAATTAGACTCACATCGTGGATCAGTCATTTAGCATCTTTAGAGACTTAACAATCTCTTCATCTGTAGACTAAGGGTAATAATATTTTTTTCCACAGGATTGTTTGAGAAAGAAAATGAAAAGTATTTATCAATTAACAGGGAAAATGTATATAATTTCTAAAGTAAATGTTGGTGCTTGCCTTTTTTTTTTACATTAGAAAATCTAGAAAAATGTATATACATATTTTTCCTCAATAATTTATCCTGAAGTTCTCTCCACTTATTGCTGGATGAAATTATATTAGTAAAGAGAATTGTAATCTCAAGTTTCCAAATTCCTTTGTCTCTTAAAAATAGTTCTTTGAATCTTTTTCTCTGGACTTTGCTATGTCTTCCCTAAAGCTTCTTCAGTGAAGTAAGTAACCTAGTTCTTAAATGTGCGTTTCCAAATATCATTCTTTAAAAATGTAGTTCCAGAGGGAAAAGATAAAAAGAAATAAAAGCAAGAAAGGTGATTGCGCAATTGCTCATTTCTCTTTACTGTGACCCTAGTTCCAATCCTAGAATGTTGATTTATCAGCATTTAATAAGCACCTAGACTGTGCTAGATTTCAGTGTCAAAAGCTGGAAATAAAAATGTGAGTGGAACATGTATATGATTTTAAGATGTTCTAAATCCAGTTTAAGAGTGATACATTAATGGACAATTTCAGTATAAAATTGCAACTGGAGTAATAATAGATTCCTATGGGCTGCTATGGGAGTATAGAGGATGTGAATTTTTCCCAGAGGATAATCTAGTGACACACAAAAAAGGTATTTCTGGAAATTTTGAAGACTGAGAGGGAAAAATATATCATGCAGATGATGAAACCACTTGAGCAAAGTATAGATACTTGGAATTGGAGCTGTTAGCAGGGCAGTATCATTAGATTTGTGTTTGAGCTATACTGTGCCTTTTATGTGTGGTTGACATGATTGAGGTATGGGGTGTATCCATCCTCATTTTACAGACAAGACATCTCAACTTCAGAATGTTTAAGGAAACTGACCAAGATTGTTCATCCAATAAATTAGAGATCCAGGACTGAAAGCCATTCTTTTTTAATAAGAATATTAAGCTATGTCTGTTTTTATAGTTGACCAAATTGACCACTGATTCATCTACTCAGATTAAAAAAATTAACATATATATCAATGTCATATATATATACATATATATATATACATATACATATATATATATACACACATACTGAAATTTTGTTTAAATTGTTGAAACTAGGCACACATACACACACACAATGCTGGCAATTACCTATCTCAGTAAGGAGGCCATGCTAGACGTTTGCACTTTAGCTGCTGGAAGTCCTTGCAAAATAGTAGCAAGGGGGAATTCTGTGAATATTAATAATCACACGGCACATCCATTCTTGGAGTAAACCTTTACTTAAGGTGAGTCATTTGTCTTCATTTTGGGTTTGAGTGTGTAATCTCAGTCTACTCTTCTATCACAGAAACAATTCCTTCTCCCCCACTATCAAACAATAGCATCTGGAACAATTTAGAAGTCAAGGTGATTTTTATGTTAAAATGAAACTGATTCACTGTTTTCTAGCATTTCTAATTGCCCAGCGGATTGGATATCCTTTTGGGAAGTTTTAGCACTCTGACCCGGTTTCTGCTTTGTCCCAAATGACTACATTTGAGTTTAGAGAATGGAGTAAAATTGGGAATTACCTTTCTGTGTGATACCATTTGAACTGCAACCGCTGCCTGGTGAAAGGTAAGGGAAGTAGCTGTCAACAAGATTTAGAGTTACTGTCAAGTTTACACAGCCACACTGAAAAGGTTGCAGCAGGAACATGATTTTGTTGAAATTAAGTACCAACAACTACTGGACCATGATATGCACATTGGTTATCATTAATGTTTGACATCTGCATCTTCTTTGGGATGTTTAAGTTGTTTTTCTGGTCAGAAACAGAGTGCCTTATAGTATGATCTTCATGAGTTTTCTTTAAAACTGGGAGATTTGTATTTGTATCTGTTAATCTAACATTCAGCAAGAATATATTTTTTCTTTGTTAACTGTTTTACCTATTGAAGATTACAAAGTGGCCTGCTGAATGAGGAAATGGTTGAGATTTTCTTCAGTGTGAAATTATTTGACCTAAAATGGCAATGTTAAATTCAAAAATGTATATAGATACCTCCCTGGGACATACTGAAGAGTATTGATAATCAGTCTTCAGATGTTGCATCATTTTGGTTTTCTCCTTGATATTAGAATGATGTACATGGTTGGTAGGTACTAGGAGCTGGTGAAATTATGAATAATTTAAAAAATAGAAATTTTAGATTTCTATGAATTAATAAAATGCCTATCAGATTCTTAAAATATACCAAGAAATTTTAGATTTCGAGGTAAAAAGACAAATATGGTTACATGCTTTAACTTTAAGATGTTTACAGCTCAGTGGTTGGAAGAGGATCATTTTTCTCTTTTTGAGAGCAGTTGCCATTTATTGTCCAAAACCAGTTAGACCATTTGGCTAATTTTCATAAGTGAAACAGAATATTACATTTGGAAGTCACTACATCAGAAACTGATTGCTAAGACAAGCGAATCATCAGATTTTTCATGATAGTGGTTGTTGCCTTACAAATATAGCCCAAGATTTACAAAATCAGACACATTCATATACTGATTGTTGACAATTTTCTAGAACTTTTCAAATTTCTGAAAATATCTCATTATAGTAAGCCACATATCTATTCCTAACTTATCACTGATTTTTAGTACCAATTTAAAAATATTACCCTACTTTGTAGGATTCAGTAGACTTTCTAACTAGATAATAGCTTATTTGCTTAATATATATTATTATTGTGTGTGTGTGTGTGTATGCACACATGCACTCACTTTTCTACAAATCCAGCTTGTCTTTTCCCAAATGTCAACTTCAATAATTATAGAACATTTGGTCAGTATGAAACATATCTCTAATCTGAACATCACTAACAACTCCAATTTTACCATCCTTATACCAGCTACACTATCTCATGCATAAAGTAGTCCAATAGAATCACAAAAGCAAATTGCTACCTAAGCAATACGAAGAAAGATGTTTTTGTCCCAGTATCTAAAACAGTATCTGGCATATAGTAGGTACTCAACTAGTTGACTGCATAGAATTATAATAAAATATTACTCTGCAGCTCTACGTATACAACGGTCTTTTAGAGTACTAGGATATCAAAGAGAGTTGAGAAAGAATTCAAAGTCCTTCTGCTTTCTTTAAGAAAATAGTAAGAACAAGGATAATGTTAGAGTGATCTAATTATGTCAACAAACTATCTTCCATATCTCTTTTGAGCCATAGAGTAGTCTTAAAGGTGTGAGAATCCAAAGACAAATAAAAGGTAAATGGTACAGATTTGCCCATCAACTATCTGTAAAGTGCTTAGGTGGCACTAATAAGCTACTTTATATACAGGAGGCATAGATAACCTATGAAAAAGTGTCATTGCCAGCAGTTAATGAGTATGGAAATTGCTCAATTCCTCTAGTAAAACCAACTTTTATATAGCTACCAGAAGACTTGAAAAGTTAAGGTTTTGATACGTGAAACTTTGGGCTCCAAGTTTGGAAAACCAGCAAGGGCTCAACTCCAGCTGTTTAAAATACTTCACTAGAAACGTAATTACCTGCATTTCCTTAGGAGCAGCATATGCCCCCTTGAGTGCTATCCTTCTGACTCTAATGTACTGTCATTTGGTCAGAATACAGCCTGTGTATTTTTATGGCAGCATAAGAGAGATTAGTGGCTTGATGTGTACTTACCAAATAGTCGAAGTATTGCAAGCAAAGCATACTGTTTGACATTTATCTCTGAAAAATCAGTATATATCAGTTAAATGTGGAAGCAGTAAACTTGGATAAAAATTGTTTTGCTTTGCATCTTAAAAGGCAAATGCAAGTTATTGAATAGAAATAGTGACAGACAATATGGCTTGAGATTATATAGTTTAGTGGCTTTTGATTCCATTGGCTACATTTTCAGAATTACTTCCCATCCTTTAGAACGGCTATAATAAAAAAGACAGGCAACAAATGTTAGTGAAAATGAGAAGAAACTGAACTTTCATACATTGTTGGAAAGGGTGTAAAATGCTGCAGCCATTCTGGAAAACAGTTTGGCATTTGTTTAACGCACTAAAGTGTTATTTACCATAAGGCTTTAGTACTCCACTCTGAGGTATCTACCCAAGAGAAGTAGAAATGTATGTCTCACAAGACTGGTATGTGAATGTTCATATCAGTACTATCCATAATAGCCCAAAGTTAAACCATTCAAATGTACATCATTTAGTAAATGGTTAAATATCCATACATACTTTTTTAATATTTGACAATAAGATGGGTGGAATTGCTGGCACATGTCAAAATGATTGAATCTTACCAACATTAAGGTAAGGGAAACAGATGGGTTGCAAAGATCATGTATTGGATGATGCCTTATATATGAAATGTCCAGAAAAGACAAATCTATAGAACAGAAAGTAGGCTAGTGGTGTAAGCTGAGGCGGGAATAGGGAATGACTGCCAACAGACGTCATGTTTCTTTGGGGGATACGGAAATATTCTAAATTCAGATTATGAGGATAGCAGCACAATTTTATACGTTTACTAAAAATCATTGAATTATATGATTAAAATGGGTAAATTTATGGTATGTACTCATATCTCAGTGAAGCCTTAAAAATTAGATGCAAGCTATTTCCTTCTCAATTTCCTACTTGTAATTAATTATTTTGGTAGGATTGTAGTATATTCACTTCTTTAACTTTCTGCATTAGCTTTCTTCTATGACAATTTGTGTGTGTGTGTCTGTCTGTCTGTGCATGTACTCACGTGTGTTAGGTTATGGTTAAAATGGATTTTTGTATATATACTTCTCCTCCCTCCCCCTCCTCCCCCACATTGGCAGAAATATATAAAATGTCTAAAACTTTAACTGATTATTTAATTATTTTAATAGAAAATGTNCTTCTTCTTCTTCTTTCTGGTACTCCAGAGAACATTGGCAGAAATATATAAAATGCCTAAAACTTTAACTGATTATTTAATTATTTTAATAGAAAATGTGTAGAAAACAATAAGGAAATAGGAAATGCTGTCAGTATAGAAGGAAAGACAAAATTAATAAATTAAAAATCTGATAAAAAACATTTATAAAAGTTCACATTGTGGGCTACTGCTTCTAGTTCTTTAATGTACTTCATGCAGGCATGTTTAAATGTCACTCATCTATGAAAGCTAAACACAATCTCTACTTATGTTGGCATATAAAGAGAGCACTGTGGAATGAAGTTATAACTCCTCAAGAAATGCTCTGTCTAAATAAATGTATATTTGTTTTCTTTAATGATTCAAAGCATGCAAAGAGTAGTATCTGCCCAAATTCTATATGTTAACCGGCATAGTAATAAAACAAGTAAAGCTAGTATTTTTGTCTTAGATGGGTTTTATACTCTTTTAGGTCATAATCAGTTAACTATTTAATGATTACCATTATAAAACTGTAACAAATACAATGAGATCCTTGTATGCAGTCATTGATTTTAGGAGTAAAGAAAGTTCCGTGGGAACTTAATTTGGTTAGGAAAGAATCAGTCATTTTTACAGTTCCCTTGATTCTTGATCCTGCTTTTTCATTTTCAATTACAACTGTTCCACATTTTATTGCTATGAATTTTAACACTGATATAAGATCATAACATAATTTCATTGCAGTTGAAAGAGGGCTTTATTCACACTATTATAATTAATGAATAATTTTAAATTGTTTGTCTCAATCGTGATACATAATTTATTATATAATTGTGTATTTTTCAGCTTCAGCGAGAAAAATGAATTTTTAGCAGATATCTACTGGCAGATTTTTGGTTTTGGAAGTCATTTTGAGAGTATCTGAGTTGCTCAGGAAGTTGGAAACCTAGTCAGCAGGCACTGTTTTAACAAAGCTTTGCAAAAGATTCTGAAATTAAAAATACTATTGAAAAATCATACTTGTGATATTAGTTAAATTACTATCCTCTGAAATAATGCTGAACAGTAAGCATATGAATGTTCAAAATTCTGATGAAACATTTATGGGGCTATTTGGAGAGACAAATTCTAGGGAGCAGTATTAAACATTTTATCTCCCTTGCTGCTCAAGTTATATTTCTGACTTTTCCTTTTAAACACAATTTTTAAAAAAAAGAGAGAATAACAAAATATAGATCACCCGATTTGGGGACATATACAAATGTTTCCTTCTCTCAACCACCAGTGTAGACATAAGGAATAATAGCTAGCATGTAAAGAATAAAAACACTTTTCAATATTACTAAAATTACGTTACTGGGACTCCCCAAAAAACCTTAAAAACCATTCAACCATTATCTTATAACATTCTTTGAACTGTCCCTACTGTTATTTTTCATAGGGAAAAGATTATGTTTTGACATTTACTGACTTTAACTTGGGAAGTATATTCTTCAAAACCACAATATCATGGCTTCTATTTGTTTAAATGACAGTTTAATTGACTTATATTATAAACTAGAAAAACCTAATATATAGTTTTTTTTTCAATTTAAAAAAGTGATCATGTGTACCAAGGGGGTTATTAAAAAGTTCATGAGAAAGAGAATTCAAATGACATTAAAAATGTCAAATACATATACTGTATAAACTATCTACTGTGAACCAAGCACTGTCTTGGGCAGAAATGTGAGACCTTTTTTAATGAATCACACTCAATTCACAAAATGAAAGTAATAAAATCCAGAAAAATATTTTATGAGGATATGTAAAAAATATGTATTTTTTTCCTTTGGTTAATTTTAAAACAAAAACAAATAGAACCCAAATTTATGTATTTATGTTATTTAATATAAATTTAAGATAAATTTGTTTTTCCTGCATGCATTGTTTTCCATAACACTTTGCAACACTTTCTTTTTAAAGCTTTCTTCCCTGTCAACATTCCTCCTACATTATCATAGTATATATATTTTATAATTTCACCTTTAAATTTCTACTTGCCCATAATCCTATATTTTATTCTTAAATCTCCTCCTTATTCTTGGCAATTATGTGGCATTTTCCCCATTCTTATTTTCCTTCCTATTTGCCTTCCCATTTGCCTATGTTCCTTCTTATTTGCCTTCCTATTTAAGTGTGTTTGACATAAAAAATACATAGTTGTCTTGCTTTTATACCCTCTGTCTTTTACATGGAGGGTTTAGTCCATTAACATTTAATAAATATTAAAATCGTAATTTGGGGGGCACCTGGGTGGCTCAGTCAGTTAAGCATTCAACTCTTGATTTCAGATCAGGTTTTGATCTCAGGGTTGTGAAATCCAGCCCCACACCTGGCTCCACTGAGCACGGAGCTTACTTGAGATTCTCTCTCTCTCTCTCTGCCCATCCCCTCTCACACTATCACTTTCTCTCTCGAAAGAAAGAAAGAAAGAAAGAAAGAAAGAAAGAAAGAAAAATAAATTGTCATTTTTACATATGTCATCTTGCTATTTGTTCTCTATATGCTTCATTTGTTGTCTTTTTCTTTAGGTGAAATGCGTGGTTTTTAATTTTTGTATTCTGTTTTATCTTCCTTATTAACTGCTTTGCTCTACCTCTTTTTACTAATTACATGAGAAGTTACAACATGCATGCTTTAGTTATCATAATTTACCTTTAAATAATATTTTCTTCCACAAATAATACAAAACATTGCAGGAGTATAATTTTATTTATTCTCTACCATAGTCTGCATTCTTAGTTTTTAAAAACTTTATATGCATTATAAACCCTAATGTACAGCATTAGTAGTTTTGATATAAATAATCTTTTAAAGAAAAATATATGTAAGTTTATATATACACAGATATTTATATAGGAAATATTCTAAAATGCCTTTTTATATTTACTCATACACTTACACTTTTTTTTTTTCACACTCTCCTCTCCTTCTTACAGACTATGCTTTGATCTGGAATATTTCTCTTTATTCCAAGAACTATTTTCTGTTCTTACATTATAGGTCAGCTAGAAATGAAACCTGTCATTTATTTTGTTTTCATTTTTGTAGGAATTTTTTCCAAGTATAGAATTTTAGTTGAACAGTTTTGTTCCTTCCTCTTTCCATTTTCAGGAATAGACTGTGTAAAATGGATATTAGTTCTGGTTTAAATATGTAATAGAATTCCCCAGTAGGATCATCTGAACCTGGAGATTTCTTTTGGGGAGGTTTTAAGTTACAAATTAAATGTAATTAATAGTTATAGTACTACCCAGATCCTCATTTTGTTTGAGTTTCGGTAGTCTGTGGTTTTTGAGAATTTGGTCCATTTCTCCTGAATTTCAGTGGACAGCTGCTCACAGAATTCCTTTTCACTTTTTTTAATGACTGTAAGATCTCCTGTTTTATTCTCATATCAGCAATGTGTCTTCCCTCTTTGAATATTTTTCAATTTTTATTATTATTATTTATTATTATTATTATTATTTATTATTCAATATTATATCAATTTTATTAATTGTTTTGAAGGACCAGTTTTGCATTTCATTGATAGTCTCTATGTTTTTTCAACTTACTTTATTTCTGCTGCTATCATTATTATTTCTTTCCTCTGCTTGCTTGGGATTTTTTACTCTTTCTTCTTTTTCTAATTACCTGTAGGCTGGAACTTAGATTATTGATTTAATACCTTTTTTCTTTCCTTATGTAAACATTTAGTGCTAGAAATTTACCTCTTAGCACCGCTTTAGCCAAGTCTCAAATATTTTGATATGTTGTATTTTCACTATAATTCTGATCTATGTTTTTTCCATTTATAGTTGTCCTCTTAGAGCAATTAATTATTTATCAATGTGCTATTTAATTACCAAGTGATTTGAGAGTTACCTATTGTTTTTCTATTGTTGATTTATAATTTGATTTCAGTAGGATCAGAGAACATACTTATATGATTGGCTCCTTTAAATTTGTTAAGATTTATTTTATTACCTGGAGATTGTCAGTCTTGGTGAATGTTCCACAGATGCTTGAAAAAGATGTTTATTCTGCTGTTGTTTAGTATAATGGTCTAAATATGCTAAGTAGATACTTTGGTTTATTGTTTTGTTCAGATCTATATCCACCCATATTTTCTATTAGTGCTATGACTTCTATTAACAGCCCCCATTAAAATTGCTAGTTTGTCTATTTAACATTTCAGCTTTAGCAATGTTTGCTTCAATTATCTTAGGCTCTATTGTTTGATGTGTGCACATTTAGGATTGTTACATATTTCTGGTATATTTTTTATTTACTGTTAGGTAATGTTCCTCTTTGTCTCTAGTAAATTTCTTTGAAGTCTTCTTTATCTGATGTTAATATAGCCACTCTTGCTTTTTGAAGTAAAATCTTGCATGGTATACCTTTATTCCATCTTTCTATTTTCCACCTACCTATAACATTGAATTTTAGGTGTACTTCCTAAAAATGGCATATATTTGGGATCTATTTTTTTTTTTTTTACTGACTCTCAACCTCTGCTTTATAATTGTTATTTTTAGGCCATTTACATTAAAGGTACTTATTGACATATTAGGGTTTACTTCTGTGCTGTGTTATTTTTTGTTGCTTTATTTTCTCTGCTTCTCTTTCCTTGCCTTCGTGTGCATTATTTGTAATTTTTTTTTACAATTTTGTATTGGTTATTTTTTGTGTACTTGAATGTATTACCTTCCATAGTTTTTTTTAGTGGGACTCTAAACATTTCAATACACATGATTATCAGTCTGCTGGCATCAACATTTTATTACTTCAAGTAAAGTGAGGAAGCCTTACTTGTATTTAGTCTCCTTTATAATTCTTGCTTCTAAATATTATTGTTATGAGTATTAGAGTGTGTTATAATTTCTACTTGCATTATCACAAATATTTAGAAAACTTGTATGGGAAAAATAATCTATTTTATTTAATCATATTTGTATTATTTCCATTTTCTCTTCTTTTCTGGTGCTTCAAGATTGTTAAGTTAATTTGTATTGAATCATATTTATAATGGTTGCTTTAAAATACCTGTTAGATAACTCCAACATTTAATTCTTTGTAGTTTTGGCATGAATTAACTGCTTTTTCTCACTCACGTTTTTAATTTTTGGTTCTTATTAGGATGGCTGATTTTTATTGTGTCCTAGATATTTTGTCTTTTATGGTAGGAGACTCTTGGTTTTATTTAAAGTTTTTATTTAACAGAAAGTCACCCAGTTTAAGTTTTGCATAAAGGTCCTGGCCAATTTTGTGGGTTGTTATTCCAATGATGATGTAATTTTCAGTCTTTGAATTACTATTTGTTCTGTTTGGCTTATCTCATGTTAGTGAAGCTCACAATTTACTGTTACTGCCACTTGAGGGGATGGAAGAAGCTTCACTAATATGGGCTATCTGGTACTCCTAGGGAAGACAATCTCTAGCCCATGGGACAAAGAACACTTTCTGAGCATGGCATTGTTGCAGCAGAATCCCCCTTGTGGTTGCTTTTGAGCTGTGCTGTGTTTCTGATTGGGGGTGGAGAGTCAAACTGATGGGGGGAATGGGGGGGGTAGGAACATTTCTTCCGGTGGCCTATTGTTAGTGTGGTCTTCAATTGATCCTTCTTGCCAGTTCTGCCTGGCTTTCCTGATGTTGTCAACTGGACTCTTGTTTGATCTTGGTGGGAGGTGGGAGGTGGGTTTACTTGGGTGCCTTCTGTTACTAGTTGGGAATCAAGACCAGTCAAATTTTTCTGCTGGGTGGGGAGTTGTAAGAAAATTTGTGTTATGTTTTTTGTTTTTGTTTTTTTCCAATCCTAGGATCCCTAACCAATATGCCTTCATTTATACACCTGTCAGAGCTTGTCTTTTGTTGTCTGTTGCCCCGGGTTCATGGGTAAACGTAGCAGAGAGAAGCAGCAGGGAGATGAACCTGTGCCAGGTCGTCTGCATCAGAAGTCTCTATTATCTATTTTGAGCCTACATTTTGTGCCAAACACTAGGATGGGATTTTTGTCTTTTTCCAAAACTTCATGGCATTTATAATTTTGAAGGAAATAAATACAACTAAGATTTGATTATAATAATGTATAATATATTCTGTAATAAAGACAATATGAAGTATTGTCAAAATACATAGTGTGAACACCTTATATATTCGATTGGGAAAAATCAAAACAGTTCAGAGCAAATGACTTTAAAAGCAAGAACTAAAGTGAGCGAGTTAGCCAGATAAAATTGGGAGTAAAACAGAGAGAATATCATGTGGAAAAACTCGAATGCAATGGAGCAGGAAGAGTGAAAGGAAATGTAAATGGAATTCAAAACTAATGGAGTGTATAGTTCGAAGAGGATAGTAGTAGGTGAAGAAAATATGAATCCATTTGTATAAGCAGGGAAGCAAGAGGCAAAGCTTTCAGATACCCTTACAGTGCTGGAAAGCTAGTGAATGGTTTCAAGCAGAGGGATATTATATGTATTTTGCAATATCATACTGAATGCTGTGTCAACTGCTGAAACGGGAGAAAAAGGACACTGGATAGAAACAGATGACAATAGTGTTTTATTGTGAATCAGGAAATTTAAGTCCTAATAGATATTTGGGGATATTCAGTTACTCTGTAACACGGCTCATCAAAAGCTTCATCTTGAGAGAATGCTTCCACTGAGCCAGAACTGATTCTGTATCATTAACATTTTCCATCACCATTCCCTATCCATCTTCAAAAATAAAACACCCAACCCAGCTGCATTTTTCAGCATGGTAGACAATCCAAAGCTAGCGCGAGATATAATGACTGGAGTCAGCATAAACAATTAACAATAACACGTTCTAAACACACATTAACTAAGCATTTAATTTAAATTTAATGGAATAGCTCTTCTATATTAAATCCAATCATGACTATTAATGAGCCTAAAGAAAGCATTTGGGTTAATAATAAAGTTAAAATCAATAAAATGACACTAAGAATACATAAAATTGAATATTCAAAAGGCTATTTATCAACAACACCGTGTGTAGAGCATATTCTCTTTTTTAGTAATATAGTCAACAACTGGATTTTAAAAAATTTTGGCCAAAGAGTAGTTTCCATGCTCTTCTGGAATTGATTGACCATTCAAGAGCCTACAGACACTGCAGTTTCTTCGAAGCAGAGTAGGTAAAAAGCAATCTATATTTGTTTAATGGACACTGCTTGGTGTCACACCACTTGATCTTCCAACTATATCAGGGATGAAATTTACAATTTACTACATGCTTCGTGTAGAAAGGTGGCAAGAGAGGAGAGAGGCAGAGAGAGGGAAAAAACTGTTGTTGAAGCAACTAGAATTTGTGAGCTCTCATTATTTCTAATAGTATGTTACTTTTTTCTGTTTTTTATGACATTAAAATTAATTCTTATATAAAAAATTACTCCGAATAAATAGGTATGGAATATGTCTGTATTGCATAGCTCTCAGTGCATATTGTAGTGGGTGATTTGGACTTATAGTCTGGTCTAACTCTAAAGCTCAGACCCTCTCTTTTTTACTACACCATATGTGTCCCCTCCCTCCCAAATATATTTCAGATTTTAGAGGACAGATGAATATATGCTACTTGTTAGTTGCTTATAATACATTTCCAGAATCATCTTACAGACAAGGATGATTAGAATTCTTGATCTTCTTATAGAATTAATAGGATAAGAGGGAAAGATTAAACCAAACCTCATTTGTTTTATTTACCATTTGTTTATTTCCCTTGTACTATGTTAACAAATATAATGGACATGTCCATTACTATTAATGCAATTTGTAGATGGGAAGAATATCAAAATATAAAAAAATATGTTATGCCAATACTATAACATGTAACATGATAGAAATCTTGAGATTTCTTTGAGATCATTGTACAGTGACACATCTGGTTTCATGGACAAAACAGTGCTTAAGTTGGGTCTTTGAGAGGGTGTAAAAAATGGGTAGACCAAGAAAAGGGGGAAATACTATCTTTGGGTTAATATAGGGAAGTAGAAATGGATAGATACAGTTAGAATGGACAATCAAATTCTAAAAAGTCACATGCTAAAGTTTAGGATCTACTCTATTTTTCTTAAATCTACAACTACTTGATTGAGTAGTTTTAAGCTTGGTCTTTTCTGAATTTGCAGACCTAAATTGACATGAGAAGGACATTCAGGTGTTCTGGGCCTATGATATTTTTTAAGATTTTTATTTTAATTCTAATATAGTTAACACACAGTGTTATTATATTATATTAGTTTCAGGTGTACAATATAGTGATTCAACACTTCCATACAGCACCCAGTGCTCCTCATAAGTGTACTCTTAATCCCCGTCAACTATTTCACCAATCCCACCACCTGCATCCCCTCTGGAAACCATCAGTTTGTTCTCTATAGTTAAAAGTCTGTTTCTTGATTTGTCTTTTTCTCTCTCTTTCCCCCCTTTGCTCATTTGTTTTGTTTCTTAATTCTACATATGAGAGAAACCATGTGTTTGTCTTTCTCTAATTTATTTTGCTTAGCATTATACTCTCTAGCTCCATCCATGTTGTTGCAAATGTAGGCCTACAATTTTGAGCTTAGTTTTTTTTTTTCTTTTTCTTTGTCTCTTTTTCTTTCTTTCTCTCTCTTTCTTTCTCTTTCTTTCTTTCTTTCTTTCTTTCTTTCTTTCCTTTTCTTTCGTTTTCTCCACTGTATTCTTTTGTTCTTTTTCTTTTTTCTTTTTCTTTCTGACTTATCCTTTCTTTTTATTCCTTTTTTTCCCTTCCTTTCTTAGTCTTTTTTCCTTTTTCTTTTTCTTTTTTTCCATTTCCCTTCTTATTCTTTTTTTCTTTTTCTCTTCAAATTCAGCTGATAGACAAATTTATAATAGCTCTGCCTTAGCTCTTTTGTTATTTTTCTGGTATTTGGGCTTTCCCATGTCTTCAGTGTTGGTAATAGAATTGTTGTACAGTGTATGTAAATTAGTTTTTCTTTTAGTAAATTATTTACTAATCCATGTCCTGTAAATACTCTACTTGCCTTATTATTTCCATTCATATTTCTTTTATTTAAAAGATTTTATTTATTTATTTATTTATTTATTTATTAATTATTTATTTATTTAAGAGCAAGAAAGAGAGAGAGCATGAGTGAGGGGGCAGAGGGACAAGCAGACTCCCTGCTGAGTACAGAGCCTAATGTAGGGCTGATCCCAGGATCCTGAAATCACGACTTGAGCTGAAGTCAGACACTTAACCAACTGAACCAACCAGGTGCCCCCATGCATATTTCTGTGTCTCGATTTCTTCTCTAGAAATCTGGCCCAGTGATTATGGGTCTGTCTCCAAACAGCTCTCAAATTCTGACTTACAAAATGAAAATATTTCCGAGTCATTTAACTCTTCTTTTTCTAGTCACCTTGTTTTACCTGGGTATCAGAACAGACAACCCCCTCAATTCCTTTTATTCCAATTAGGTTTGACAATTATGGTTATTCCCTTGCAGCCTCAGAGACATCTAAAGACAGAGAGTTTTACCAGCTGGTATGGACACCACTTCAGCCCCTACAGCTAATAATACAAGATAGAATTAAATTTTCCTTCCACAACTCTAATTTTTACAGTAAAAGTATAAATTAAGAATTATTATTGTTATTTTCCAGATGAAAAAACAGATTCAACAAAGAGGCAGAATTGGAATGTCAGTCTAACTCGGTCTCTAAATTCTGGGCTCATTCCACTTCAAAACATTGCCTTGCACTGTGATAGACGAGTTACTGGTCAGATCTCAGAACTCAGCCCATCTCAGTTGAAGAACATCATAATTTCACCTGCAAAGTTTCCATTTGCTTTACAGACCAGCAGTTATTGTGGCAAGTTACTAAGAAGCCAACATGCTGTTATAAGGACCAAATGTATTTCCAAGTGAAACAGATAATGGAATTTGCCTGGAAATATTATACATGATGGATAAGATAGTGTTGTGCTGGAGCTGACTTGTACCAGCTATCAAGGGCAATTTTTTAGCTTCTCTTCCCTAGTCCTTATTTAGGGACATTACACTGGGAACTTGAAAAGGGATATGATGGGATTATTACACAACAGATATTGTCTAAGGCTATAAATGTGAATGTTTTCTTTTCAGAAAGGTGTTTGTTAAACAGGTACTAGTAGACAAGTGCAGAGTGTGTTACAGCTGTCCAAGTTACATATACAATTATCCAGGACTACAATGTGGTAAAAGAAATATGGAAGAAAAATAAAGATAAGAGATTATCAATATCAATACTTCATGGAATTATTAATTAGCTTTGTGAAATTAAAGAACTATAGGCTAAATTAAGGAACTATAGGAACTATATGTTTGTAGGATACTGCCAACTCATTCAACAAATATTCATTANGGAATTATTAATTAGCTTTGTGAAATTAAAGAACTATAGGCTAAATTAAGGAACTATAGGAACTATATGTTTATAGGATACTGCCAACTCATTCAACAAATATTCATTAGTATGTAAGTTATTAATGATATTAGCATGTAAGATGCATTATCTATTAGTATTTAACTTACTCTTGCCTGTGATCTCAGTCCCAAGCCCTGGAGGGCCACACATTTCACAAAACACGCAAAACAATATGTATATTTAAAAATATACACGCATTAGTTTCCAGGACTTGGTTTTTCCTTGAGCAACACATCATGACCCTAAATATCTTTTTTGTGACAAATATAGTAATATCAGAAAAAAAATTTGTGTATGTTATGCCTTACATACTCAAAATGGGAAGATTTTTGAGTTGTGTGCTGTCAATATTGGAAATAAACTGCTTTGTAATTATGGGGGGATTAAAGCAGAGGTATGCATGTGTCCTATTTAATTAAATTCTCAAATGTCTCCTGGAAGATAGCAGGAGTCCAACAAATTCTTCCCTAAAAATGTACCATTTCTGAGTAGTGCTACACATTTTTTGTTTTGTTTTCTTTGTGGCCCCATTGTATAACAGATAGAGTTTTACCTGCATATTTTATTTGCTTTCTCCAAAATTTATTTGTCAAAGTATGGGGATAGAACATATTTTATTTAACAGTTCTTAGCTTTATTTCTAATTTTAGATTTTTAGAAATAAGGTATATTTGCTTGCCTTGAGTTCTTTAAATTATAAGGAGAGACATTGAAGGCGATGGAGGGTGGAGGATGATGTGTTCCTAATGAATCCCATTTTCACCATATTTACAAGAGAGGGATTAGCCAGAAGATCTTGCTGATTAAAATAATGTCCTTAAGAAAATATTGGAATGATTGCTTATTCCACATTGTTTTGGCATTCAAGGAAAACAAACCTTGTTTCCAGATGTCCTGACTCTTTTTTATCTGTTCATTTCCAGCTCTTATCTTTCAGTCTTTTGCCTTATGTATTTTGTTGTGTAGTACATAGTTAATGCAGTTTTTTTCTTCTCTCTTTTTTTAAACTGTACGAATATTGCCAATTCTGTGGGACCTGTCCCTCTTGATGTATTTTATCAATGACAGTGAATTCTACCTTATCCTAGATCTGTCATCTGGGCACTAAAACTTCTACAAATTATTTTAATTAGTATAGAATGATTGGCCATATTTTTTTCTTTTATTCATGTATTTATTCAAAAAAATTTACATAGCAGCTACTATATGCCAGGCACTCTTCCAGGAGCTAGATTGTATTTTATACCCCAAGAATTTTGCAACTATTCCCCTAAATATTAATTCAACAGACTAGTCTTTCCAGATACCTAACTAGATCATCAGCACACACTCTTGACATCATGATTTTTCATTTGTTGCATTTATCACCGCTACAATTTAATAACTACTTGTTCAATGTCTATAACCCCAATGTCTTCTTTATCTTTGCATCCACAGACACGAATATCATCTCTTGTATAGAGGACTCAATAAGTATTTGTTAAGAAATTAATGATCTCATTTACATTTTAAACAGCTCTGTGAAATATTATTATTATTACACCCATTTAACAGATGAAAAACTTATGATTAAAGAGTTTAGTTCAAAATTATTTCTGATTCCAAGAAATGTGCTCTATACTCTACTGACCTCAATATTTGTTGTTTCTGTCAGTATAACTATTTCTCAACTACAGGTTTAATATATGTCATTCATAATTGTAAGAACATTGTGTAGTCCAACTGAACATATATAACATAAATACATCAACACGTAAGAAGAGGCAAAATCATAACACAAAGAAGAAACAAAGTCATAACTTACCATAGATGTACCAATATAATACAAGATTAAATACAAAAATAGATGAAGTTAATGTCCTTATGGTTATGGGTATTGGGTATACAAGTACTTTAGTATATACCAACTTTAGTTGAATAAATGATATTTGACAATATGTTTGCAAAGTACAAATAATTTCTTTCTATATTTTATGCCCGTTTTAAAATTTTCACCTCAGGACAATGTTAATATGGAATTCTGAACATTGAAAAAAATAAAAGGAATTAGTGCAGTATCAAGTATTTCTATGTATTTTGATGAACAGAAAGTCTTATGTTTTGATAAGATAAAAATATGTGTGGGGGTGGGAGATATCTGAGTTTGGAAGGAGTTAAATAACTTTTTAAAAAATTCCCTGCTTTTATATTCTTGATTTAAAAAAAAAAAGTTTAGATGCACTCCTGCTATACATTTATTGTGTAAGCTTTATGACAAAAGTGTCACATAGAAATTGAAATTTTTAAAAAGAAAATGTATAGAATATTATTAATCATCTTACTTATGTAAACTCGATTTTTTTGTGATACAAATTATATTGGATCTGCCTTATTCTACCCACCTTTAATATTTATAATAATCCACAGTTGGGTCTCTTAATCACCCAAATTTACCTTAAGTCTCAACCCCATTGGTATAGAATAATGCAAGTCTGTTGTAAATTACTTAAATATTTCTTATTACTTTTTTTACCATCCCACTCTAAACACTTGGTGATACAAAGTGTCATTCATATGGAATACTGAACCAATGTCTTGAAAACCATTACTTACTGTATTTTGTCTAGTTTTTCTTTTCTTTCTTTTTTTTTTTAGAGTCAACATTTCTTAAATTTATTTTCAAATGACTATTGCCTTCAAAGTAGCCATCTAGGGAAGTGGTACATTCCTTAAAATACCCTTTTCAGAGATGCCTCATAGTCAGTATTAGAACTATGAAAGAAATTTAGCATTTTTGCATCACTTTTTAATTGAAAAATCTCATTTTTTATTACTTTAATTTAATTTTAATGTATTTTTAATTGTATTTAGTTAACCAACATATAGTACATCATTAATTTTTGATGTAGTGTTCAACAATTCATTAGTTGTGTTTGACACCCAGTGCTCATCACAACATGTGCCTTCCTTAATATCCATCACCCGATAACCCCATCTTCCCACCCCCCTACCTTCTGTAACCCTCAGTTTGTTTCCCAGAGTCCAGAGTCTCTTATGGGTTTGTCTCCCTCTCTGATTTCTTCCCATTCAGTTTTCCCTACCTTCTCCTATGGTCCTGTGTGCTATTCCTTATGTTCCACATATGAGTGAAACCGTATGATAATTGTCTTTTTCTGCTTGAATTATTTCACTTAGCTTAATCCCCTTCATTCTATCCATATCAATGCAAATGGTAGGTATTCATCCTTTCTGATGGCTGAGTAATAGTCCATTGTATATATGAACCACATCTTCTTTGTCCATTCATCTGTTGAAGGACATTCACCTTGGCTCCTTCCACAGTTTGGCTATTGTGGACATTGCGACTATGTACCNGAATCTCACACTGCACCATCGCTAATACCTCCTTACTGACTTTTATATCTACATTATACAAAAACCTTATTAACCTTACTCACTGAAAACATTATAGCTAATTCACAGACTGGGATTTTACAGTCACATTTTAAACACATTAAAGTGACTGATATAAATAAATCCAAAGGATCATAAGTAGGTATTTACTGGCCAAATTCATCTTACAGGAATCAAAAAGTTTACATTTGCATTTTATATACAGGAGAAACTCATTTTCCAAAGGAAACATATTTTTATGTACTTTTTTCATAGATTATTATTTTTTATTAAGTGTCTCAACAGAACTCTTTCCATTTATAAGGGTTATCTGACCATTAATGTGGAACATTTGACATCTGCTGAATGTGTTAATGAAAATTATCACTGACATAGCATTTTCTCTAAGCTGTAAAATACAGAACACAGAAAAACTGATTAGTCACCATGACAGAATGAATACTTGAGAATTACGTTTCTTTGCATATCATTAAAAAAATCAATTAGATGAATGCATAAAGATCAATTTTATTTAGTGTAGGAAAACAAAGAAAAAGAGCACAGTTCTGCCAGCTATTGCCTCCTAAATTTTTTCTTTTCGGCCTAGCAATTGTGGAAGAAGTCACTTAGAAAAAGATGTAATAAAGGTCACCTTCAGCTGCAAGAATTGCCCTTTTGCCTCTTTTCAGAAGAATGATGCTATCAAATCCAATACACAGTGAAAAGGTACATCATTGGGCTACTGTGATATTTTATAAATAAAATTTGAAAATTGCTTTTTGATAATAAACCAAAAAAAAGGAATATTTCATTGTGTCCTTCTCTCTCCTCTTACCTACAATTTATTATTAAGTTTTTTTTTTCTAGTTTTGTGGTTGCTTGTAAAATGTCAAAACTAGCATTTGGTATTACTTTTGAAACCTATGAACGCCATGTAGCAAGATATTGAATCTGTATTTAAAAGCATCTGATGCAAATTAATTCCATAATTTTATATTTTTGAGGAGTTTAAGAGATTATTTTTCACTTTTATTATGAGATGTAGTTTTATGAAACACTATATAGAAAGTTAATCAATTACTTTCCTGTAAGAAGTAGTATTATAAGAAATTATACAAAAGAGATCTCATATGATGTGTTGAATAAGGCTTATTCAAGTTTTGAATCACTCTCTGACAATTGGTTTTAGAGCTGACTTTGGAGTGGTGCGATCTTTTGATTAAAGATATTGCAAATTATTTTTAAAACAACTAGAAAAACCTGGAAACAAATCAAAGGAACATAAATCCCTTGTACCTTAATATTGTTATTCTATAACAAGGTGCCATGATCTAATTTGGAAATAAGTAAGTAGGGTAAGCTTTCTTTGACATTATCTCATGTCTCTAAAAATTGTTACCTGGTTTTCTAAAAATTGTTACTACGCTTTTGTTGTTGTTATTGTTTTTTTATTTATTTTGTATTATTTTTATTTATTTAAAGATTTATTTATTTATTTTAGAGAGCGAGAGAGAGGTGGGAGTAGGGTCAGAGGGAGAGGGAAAGAAAATCACCAGCAGCCTCTCCACCGGGTACAGAGAGTGATGAGGGGCTCAATCCCATGACCCCAAGATCATGACCAGAGTTGAAACTGAGAATCTGATGCTTAACCGACTGAGTCACCCAGGAACCCCTGTTTTTGTTGTTTTAAGATCTCAAGCCAATGACTGTCCAGGAAACCTCTCCTATCCTTACCTTATCTTGTTCCATAACTTTATAGCACTATACATTTTTTTTCTTATTTCTATTTATTTTTGTGATTATTGGATTGATGTATGACTTTTCACTAAGCTGGAAGCACTTTGAAGAAGGACTGAGTCTAGCTCTGTTTGTCTTTTTCATTATCAAGCAGTGTCAGTCATGTAACAAATACTTATTGAATGGATGCATTAAAAAATGAAGGATCCCACCCTTATTATATATTGTGAAAGTCTCTGTGTTCAGAGATCAGACTCATTTTTTAAGATAAATACTAGGTTTACTTATTTCCATGTAATGTTCCATTTGGAAAATGGGTCATTTTAAGTTTTTTACCTCTTTTTTTTAAAGAAATATTCGTATTTCACATGCTATCATCATATTCAACATCTACTTCCATTGGCTCATTCATAGATGTATTCTGACCACAAATATTGTTTGCTTAGCAACACTTTATTTCTAGCCCTTTGTGTTTGTCTCATCTCGTATAGTTGTTCTCAAACATATTCATTATATTTATTGCATTATTTCCAGACAATTAAATCATTTTATATGTATCTTTTTTGTGCCTACAGGGTGACAAACATTGGCAAAATGAAGTTAAAAAAAAAAAGCAAGTATCTTTTACAAAGACAGCAGAGAAATGTTACTTTAGTGATTAGATTATAATATGATAAGTGGTATTGCAGTGGTGGTCACAGACATTATAAAAGGAGAGTAATAATGTTTATATCAAAATAAAGTTCAGGTAAATCTTCCTAATAAAATAATATGTTAACTTTATGGAGAAGAAAGCAGTAAGGAAAAATAGGAAGGATATTACAAGCAGAGATGATAACAGTTTTGAGCTCATGGAAGAGTATGACATACTTCATTCTGACTTGAATAAAGGATCTTGATAAGAAAGAGTTAATAGAAGACATAATAGAACCAGGAATGGGTAGCCTTATGAAAGGCCCATTGGAAAGGCCATTTAGTAGTTTT
>NC_048219.1:72624908-72699899 GCF_002007445.2 Ailuropoda melanoleuca | reverse complement strand
TTGTATGTTTTTATCCAACTTCTCAACCTCTTTCCCTATTCTTCTTTCATCTTGCTCTTCTGAAAAATCATTCTGACGATTACACAATTACTATCCTGGGTCCTTAGACCCCCAACACAGACTAGGACGTAGAAGTGGTTTTAGAATAACTGTGATATGATATTGGACTTCCAGTCACCAAGGTACAGAAGACATGGTTTAATTTCAGATTGTTTCCTCAAATTGTGTCTTCATAATTTTCCAATCTCCTGAAAGAATTAACCTAGCTAAAACTTAGAAGCAAGGCTTTTTTTCAAGTTTATTTTATGACTGAGATTATGAAGAAGATCCATTGCTTTCTCTGTCTTAAGTGAAGGAATTTTAATTCCAATTATTTGAACCATTAATCTCTTAGCCATTCTTGCCTCGTGTAGGAGTGGAAGTCATACAAATATATAATTTCAGTTTACCTTGTTTTTATATCTCCAGTCCACATAAATAGTTTTTTGGGTTTAAGTAAAAGTTGCTTTTTTTCACATTTTATTATTGTTGATCTGTGTTTGGTGAGGTGGGTGTAGCCAAAAGCAAACTGACATAACTCACTTGACTGAGGTTCATGGTTCATTATGCATTTCATTTGTGAAGCACACACAGGTGTGTGAAGGTGAGTTAAATCTATACAGCAGGCAACAAGTCTTTGTAACTAAGACAAGTATGGTAAGGATTTTGAATGACACTAAGTTTGTATCATTTAAAATAGAAAATCTTTTCATCTGTCATTTTTCCATTTTCACTTTCCTAGACTTTCTAGTTCAGTTGTGCAGACTGGAATGTAATATATCCAAATTGTAATTAATAGAATTCTCAAGAAAATTTTCTAAAATTATTTATCACACTTGGAGTAGTGAGTTTAATTTCCACTTCTCCAACCTATCTTTCTAGAATGTTTTCTTTGAAAATAGTTCATGATCTATGTAAAGACTCATCACACATCTAATACTGACTCTAGGTGTTTAGTATAAATCTCACACTGCACCATCGCTAATACCTCCTTACTGACTTTTATATCTACATTATACAAAAACCTTATTAACCTTACTCACTGAAAACATTATAGCTAATTCACAGACTGGGATTTTACAGTCACATTTTAAACACATTAAAGTGACTGATATAAATAAATCCAAAGGATCATAAGTAGGTATTTACTGGCCAAATTCATCTTACAGGAATCAAAAAGTTTACATTTGCATTTTATATACAGGAGAAACTCATTTTCCAAAGGAAACATATTTTTATGTACTTTTTTCATAGATTATTATTTTTTATTAAGTGTCTCAACAGAACTCTTTCCATTTATAAGGGTTATCTGACCATTAATGTGGAACATTTGACATCTGCTGAATGTGTTAATGAAAATTATCACTGACATAGCATTTTCTCTAAGCTGTAAAATACAGAACACAGAAAAACTGATTAGTCACCATGACAGAATGAATACTTGAGAATTACGTTTCTTTGCATATCATTAAAAAAATCAATTAGATGAATGCATAAAGATCAATTTTATTTAGTGTAGGAAAACAAAGAAAAAGAGCACAGTTCTGCCAGCTATTGCTCCTAAATTTTTTCTTTTCGGCCTAGCAATTGTGGAAGAAGTCACTTAGAAAAAGATGTAATAAAGGTCACCTTCAGCTGCAAGAATTGCCCTTTTGCCTCTTTTCAGAAGAATGATGCTATCAAATCCAATACACAGTGAAAAGGTACATCATTGGGCTACTGTGATATTTTATAAATAAAATTTGAAAATTGCTTTTTGATAATAAAACCAAAAAAAAGGAATATTTCATTGTGTCCTTCTCTCTCCTCTTACCTACAATTTATTATTAAGTTTTTTTTTTCTAGTTTTGTGGTTGCTTGTAAAATGTCAAAACTAGCATTTGGTATTACTTTTGAAACCTATGAACGCCATGTAGCAAGATATTGAATCTGTATTTAAAAGCATCTGATGCAAATTAATTCCATAATTTTATGGTTTTGAGGAGTTTAAGAGATTATTTTTCACTTTTATTATGAGATGTAGTTTTATGAAACACTATATAGAAAGTTAATCAATTACTTTCCTGTAAGAAGTAGTATTATAAGAAATTATACAAAAGAGATCTCATATGATGTGTTGAATAAGGCTTATTCAAGTTTTGAATCACTCTCTGACAATTGGTTTTAGAGCTGACTTTGGAGTGGTGCGATCTTTTGATTAAAGATATTGCAAATTATTTTTAAAACAACTAGAAAAACCTGGAAACAAATCAAAGGAACATAAATCCCTTGTACCTTAATATTGTTATTCTATAACAAGGTGCCATGATCTAATTTGGAAATAAGTAAGTAGGGTAAGCTTTCTTTGACATTATCTCATGTCTCTACAACTGTACCTGGTTTTCTAAAAATTGTTACTACGCTTTTGTTGTTGTTATTGTTTTTTATTTATTTTGTATTATTTTTATTTATTTAAAGATTTATTTATTTATTTTAGAGAGCGAGAGAGAGGTGGGAGTAGGGTCAGAGGGAGAGGGAAAGAAAATCACCAGCAGCCTCTCCACCGGGTACAGAGAGTGATGAGGGGCTCAATCCCATGACCCCAAGATCATGACCAGAGTTGAAACCAAGAATCTGATGCTTAACCGACTGAGTCACCCAGGAACCCCTGTTTTTGTTGTTTTAAGATCTCAAGCCAATGTCACTGTCCAGGAAACCTCTCCTGTCCTTACCTTATCTTGTTCCATAACTTTATAGCACTATACATTTTTTTCTTATTTCTATTTATTTTTGTGATTATTGGATTGATGTATGACTTTTCACTAAGCTGGAAGCACTTTGAAGAAGGACTGAGTCTAGCTCTGTTTGTCTTTTTCATTATCAAGCAGTGTCAGTCATGTAACAAATACTTATTGAATGGATGCATTAAAAAATGAAGGATCCCACCCTTATTATATATTGTGAAAGTCTCTGTGTTCAGAGATCAGACTCATTTTTTAAGATAAATACTAGGTTTACTTATTTCCATGTAATGTTCCATTTGGAAAATGGGTCATTTTAAGTTTTTTACCTCTTTTTTTTTAAAGAAATATTCGTATTTCACATGCTATCATCATATTCAACATCTACTTCCATTGGCTCATTCATAGATGTATTCTGACCACAAATATTGTTTGCTTAGCAACACTTTATTTCTAGCCCTTTGTGTTTGTCTCATCTCGTATAGTTGTTCTCAAACATATTCATTATATTTATTGCATTATTTCCAGACAATTAAATCATTTTATATGTATCTTTTTTGTGCCTACAGGGTGACAAACATTGGCAAAATGAAGTTAAAAAAAAAAAAGCAAGTATCTTTTACAAAGACAGCAGAGAAATGTTACTTTAGTGATTAGATTATAATATGATAAGTGGTATTGCAGTGGTGGTCACAGACATTATAAAAGGAGAGTAATAATGTTTATATCAAAATAAAGTTCAGGTAAATCTTCCTAATAAAATAATATGTTAACTTTATGGAGAAGAAAGCAGTAAGGAAAAATAGGAAGGATATTACAAGCAGAGATGATAACAGTTTTGAGCTCATGGAAGAGTATGACATACTTCATTCTGACTTGAATAAAGGATCTTGATAAGAAAGAGTTAATAGAAGACATAATAGAACCAGGAATGGGTAGCCTTATGAAAGGCCCATTGGAAAGGCCATTTAGTAGTTTTATCTCCTGGGAGAGAAAATAACTGACATTTAAAATCACTCCTATTTTTTTCACTTTTGTGGCTTGGATATAATTTTGTGATCAAGTGTTATAAATTCTACCACTTCAATAGATATAACATCTTCTTTTCTTTATTACCTCAGGCCCTTGTTGGTCCAGGCCTCCTTTACTCCAGAAAGAGTACAACCACCACCTACCTATTCTTTCTGCCACGAATCTTGAGCTCCCAGCCATCCCACAATTTCCCTGCTGTCTCCTCAAAATTGTGTTCTCATTGTTCTTTCATAATTCAATAATTAATTTATTAACGCCTACTGGGGTGGAAGGCACCATGCTAGTCCTGATACACAAAGGTAACTAAAAACAATTCTCATATGTGTATAGATTAGTGTAGGTGATGGATTACATACATAAATGGGAAATCCAATAGAGGAAGTATATAAAGGAGAGATATATGTTGATATTAACAATTTTTTTATATTAATGCTTATAATGGAGCATTTAAAATAGTGAGGGAGCACAACAAGGCCTTCCCTGAGAAATTTTAGCTGAGATATGAACAATAAAACTGGAGTCAATTAGGTTAAGAGAGGATGGGAAATAGTTCTTGGTCAAAGGAATTGTGGTAGAAGATGGTACTCAGGAAACTAAAATGTCAGAGGAGCTAGAACATGGAGAAAAGGATGGGATAATTGAAGACAAAACTGAAGACATAAATGAGGGGCAGATTCTTCAGATCATGCAAGACCAGACGATAGGAATGAAAAGTTACATATGGGTCAATGCCTTTAGACTACTGTAGACCAAATTAAAGAGCAATAGGAAACCATGCATGGTTTTAATGGATACATTTGCATCTACTCTTCCCTTCTCCAATGATTTTTCTGCTGCAGCTAGAATTATTTATTTATAATATAAAATTAGCCATGTCTCACACTCACACTCCTCTGTACACCAACAGCCATACCTTCACAGTGAAGACCCAGAACTCAGTTCCAGGCTACACATCTGCTTTCTGTCTTTCCCCCAGCATACCTTCTTTCCCACTGCCACCGTGGTGGGAGAAGGTCTAAAACGCTACTGATACTGGAAAGCTTCCATGCACAAAATCATTTAAGAAAAAACTCCTGTTCTGTTTTAAAGCTAAAACTCCCTAGAATATAATATTATTTTCAGTGTTTTCTACCACTCTTTAATATACCTTATTTTCTGATTACACTGAACTGCTTGGCTTTTCTCTTAATTATTGTCTATTTGTTCATTTGTTGTGGCTTAGCTTATACTGTCTTTCTCACTTTCATGCTTCTCCATTGTTCATACCTATCAAGGCTCTAATGCCTGGCTCAAATACCAACTTTAATTGTTATGTAATATGTGACTCACTTATATAAGATATATTGTTATAACTCTACTTCCACTCTATCCACCCATGGAATTTTATAGCTGAGAGCAGTTTTCTGCAGGTTTTTTTGGTTGTGTGTGTGTGTGTGCGTGTGTGCGTGTGTGTAGTACAGCTTGGTGTACAACTCTCTATGTCCTTCTTTAAACTCTACCATGAATCTTGAAAGCTAGAAACACAGGAATAATTTTCATTCCTCAATGAATAAAAGTACTGAGTTATTAATATGTACCTTTATCTATCTGTATCTATGCTATTCATTAAATATTCTGTAACCTGTTCAATATATGGTCTATAATTTCCTCTTCAAAAATAAGAGTTAAGAGGTTCAATGGATCCCCAAGTTGAAATTGATATGAGAAGAAATGATATTTGATCTCATTTTTTGCTGTTTCAGAATCTGAGCTTTCTAAATACAGCAATTTATGAAAAAAAAAGTCTTTAAACCAGTGTCCATTTAGTTAGAAGAAATAAACTTCATTCAGCAAATAGANAAAAATAAACTTCATTCAGCAAATAGTATCAATCAATAGTTACTGATTGCATGTAATGGACCTGTAATGAGCTGCCACAGCAAGGAGTTAACACATAATAAATGATTTGGAGAAATCAGATTTAAGAAATATATGTAAATTTGGGTATAATCAAAATTTAATTAAAAAAAATAAGAAATAGTAGCACCAGGATGGCTAAGTCAGTTAAGCGTCCAACTCTTGGTTTTTGCATCAGGTTCCAGGGTCAGCAGGGAATCTGCTTGAGATTCTCTCTCCCTCTCCCTTTGCCCCTCTCCTGCTTGCACACTCTCTCTCTCAAAATAAATAAATCTTTAAAAAGAAGAGAAAAGAAAAGAAATAAAATAATAACAACAACAACAAAACTCTGCAAGGCTGCTAAAGAAGAAATTCTAATTCCTGTGCCCTATCCTCAAGATTCAGTAAGACTGTAGTAGGGCCTTAGAATCTATATTTTCATTATAAATCCCAGCTGGTTATTATATAATTAGTCATAGACAATATTTTGAGAGCCATTGTTCTAGAATCAGAGATTATGAAAGGAGAGCTTGCTTTTCTAAATATATGCAAATATCAGAGAGCAAAATAGTTGCATTACTCTGTTACTGACAATTTGACTACCATCAGCAGTTCAGAATGTCTATACAGTTTACAAACAGACTTCACATAAAGAATACTAAAGAAAAAAAAGAATAGAGGGCATACATTGAAAGAATGTGTCATGCTTTACTCTGCCAGATTCTGACTAGAATTTGACAGACATACTTATCTATCTAGGACTTTGAAAGGAATGCAGGTATTTATCTCCACAAAACTTCAATAACAGAAATAGACTGTAACCTTTGTGAGATGCCTCGGGAGACAGGGACATATAAGATGTCCCCCTCTCTTATTGCTCAATAAGTAAAAATGTGGTCTATAGAAATTTCACTGAGAATATTATTGATATGCAACAATTTATGAACTATTTTAAAATATCTCCAAAGGAAAGATACAACTACTAGAACAAAGGAATTATTTGAATAACACCATCTGCCTTAATAATGGAGGGAGCTTATAATTACATGTATAAAATGTATTGCATGTAATTACACCTATCAACTTACTTATATTTTGTAAATAGGCATAAATAAATATGACATTATTTAACTTATATTTTTGCACAGTGTAATAGAATTAATTATTTAAAAATGCCTTTTGATTTTTGTTCTTTTGTAATCATTAATATGTACATTCCTTTACCAATTTTTGTAAAAATATATTGGACTTTCATATGGGAAGATTAAATTTGGTGTATATGCTTTTTTTTCTTTTCATAGAGTCTTAAGATTGCCATATACTCTATTACATCATTTCCACTTACTGTTTACAAAAAGAACATGTGTTTTAATAAACTAACATGTGTATATATCACCAATTAATGGTAATATACAGGTAGTGTTACAAAATACACGCTAAGTTTATATTTTTAATGTATAGATGATTGCATGTGGGTCTCTAAACACTTTTATACTGATTATTTGATACATGTACTTAAAACAAAATTTTGCTTAAAAGGCAATGTATTTTAAAAGTACTTTAATGTCTATAATATTTTTGTGTCAGAGCCTTGTGAAAAGTTTTAGTAGTGAATACCATTCAGTTAAAACTGTATCTCAGAATGTGAAATAGCTGATGTCTGTCAAAGAAAAAATGATTTTCAGTGAAGATTTTGGGTTCTAACTCAGTTGTCATTTTTTTATTGTTTTTTATGTCTACGTCTTTAAATACTGTTTCAATACCCTTGATTGTATTATGTTAATCTGTGTAAAAGCTTGAATGAAAGATTCATTCTAAATGAAGCAATTAATAAGATTCATAGCAAGAGGAACGGCCACTTGATTAATAGAGACTGACATTGGAGAGTCACTAAGCTAAGATGGAACGCTAGCAGAAAGGGAAGAACTTAGTAGAGGAAATAAAGAACGCTAAAAAAAAAAATAAAATGATAGGAATGAATATCTTGAGGGCAAGAGAAAACCAAATGACAGAGGGGAAAAAAGAGTAACACAAAGAGAGTGGAATTATTTAATGAGATATAGTGACAGAAGTAAAAAGCTATAAATGTGACCAAGACAGCCTCGACATTCTCCTCAGCTTGAGCAGTCTTTAGACACATGTCTTCTGACTACAATCCCCTGGCCTCCTCTTCTTAGAACACTTAAGCCTGCAGTTATAAAATTTTTCCTCTGTGCCTTTGAGATGTAAATCTTATCCCAGACTCTTACCAATTTAACAACCCAAGGATCTGCACTCCATGCCTTTGAAATGTAATTTAAAAAAAAAATAACTGTCTCCTTCAGTCTCTGTGGAAAGGAAGGAACTTAACTCCAGGAAGTTCCAATTAGCAGACACAAATGCACTAATCACATTGACCTACTTCCCCCCTAATGTCCTCCAGTACTTGCCACTCAGTCACCCCAATGCTCAGAAGCTCTCCCACCTTTTGTTTGAATGGAGTTGAGTTCAATCTGTCTTTGCTGTTGCAGCAGTCGTGAATAAAGTCTTCCCTGCCTGTTTCGCTTGCCTGGTGCAAATTTTCTTTGACAAATCTTACCAACGTGATAAATGATAGACTCTGTCCTTGTTTTAATAAAATACATAAGGGGCATTCTTTCCTTTTCTTCTTTTGTTTTCTCCTTCTTCCTTTAGTTTCTTCCCTGCATTTCTTTTTCCTTATGGTATATATGTCTTTTAAAAGTCAATATCTGGCTAAAAAGGTGACTGACCTAGTTTTGACAAACAATTAGGCTGGAAATCAGAGGTGGAACGTCATAACTCTCCTTTAGGTATTTCAAATTTTACCACAGCCAAAAAAAGTTTTTGACAAACATTCTCTTCTAATGTAATGGAACTGCCAGTAACACTGAATTAAGTCTGAATAATTACCTCTATCTTTAACGTCATGAAAGGAGTGAGAGGAATATATATATATGTGTGTGCATATATGTACATATATATTTAAATAATAATTTTTTTCTACTACTATTCCATACTGTACTTTGAAATGATTTTTAAAATTATTCCTTATTAATTCTACATTCAAAATAACCTCACCATGCCAAATTACAGTTTCTTCAGATTATTTTGAAGCAAATTGTTGTTTCTAACTCTTTGTTTATAGTTTTCTCTTCCTAATCCATTTCTTTTCATTCTTATTTTCTATATTTCTAAGCATTTCCTTAGAGTCAATGTTTTCTTAAGAGCAGACCCTGTAATCCCTAGGAGATCAGTGCTACCCTGAAGTTTAATTTTCATCCTGATTAGCTCTACCAAGACTCAAACTGTGATCTTTGTTGAACACTGGTCTACCCTAGTACACCTGGGTGAGGTGAGCTCAGAAGCTATTTGTCAGCTTAGTTAAAATGCAGTAATATATTTGCTATATAAAGTTTCTATTAAATATATGTGATTCCCTGAAAAATAAGTATGCAAAGTAAAGCTAATTTGCATGAATATATTCTAAATAATTATGACAAGCAGTTATTTCCTTTCTGTTAGAACTGGTGAGTGGTTAATAGAAGTATGATAAATTTCTCTAAGTTGTTCAAACCAAAAAAATTTAAAAATTCAGTTTACCTTCCAACCACAAAGAAAAACGTAAATAAAAACTCTCCAAACCTATCTTATTTTTAGTGCCTTCAAAGAGATCAGCTCATTATAAATTAATACCACCTTATTATACCCAATTTATTTTAATATTATATTGCCCTTTATTATCAGCTTCCACTGACATTCAACCATAGGATTAAATAAATCTGTTTTAGTCTATCCTCCTCATACAATTTGAACATTATCTTCATGATTTTTATTTTTATTTTTGCAAACTTCTTCAACTGTGTCCTAGTTCTTAAAGTTCCATCATGTGTTGTAAAAAGGACTGAGATAGATACACATTATTGACCTTTTCCACAGTTTAATTGGTCTATTTATTTTCAAGCACTTCTTTCATTATTATTAACTTTACATTCTATTACATTTTTAAAACATTTCTCCAGATTCAATATTTGTCATATATGAAGTCAAACTGGTCATAGAGCATTTAAATCATCATTCATTTAAAACATGATTGTTAATGATTCTATGATATTACACCAACTCCATTCTCCAAATATTTATGAATTTTCACACTTTGTGAACAATATCTGTCAGAAAATACAATTAACTCACAAGTTTAGAATATAAAAACTAAGATGTCCATCAAAAATAGGGAAAATTTAGATACTATGGAAATTTTATTGAGATACTTATATAAATTAAAAAAGGTCCCACTATAATGATAATAGTTACGATGATTATTAATCACAAGATAAGATTGGATATGTGCTGAGAACTTTCATAAGTGTTTTACATATTTTAACTCATTTGATCCTCCAGATAACACTAAACATTAACCCTCCATTATACAATTATGGCGGTGACTCCAATAGATAAATGCTGCCCTTGTTAAGAAAAAACTACAAAATTCACAATATCCTTACTTGCTTTTGTTTAAATTTAAGGTTTCTGTGGATAGTTCTTGGATTGAAAAACAGGTTTTTCTATATTTTCCATTTTCATTGTTTTGAAAAGAAAAGGTCCCAAACAAAGTAATAGGCTGGATAGTAGTTGTTTCTTTAAAAGCAATGTGACACGGCAATATAACAGGATTTGTGCCAATAAGAAATTGTTGAAATATATATCCATTGCTCACTAATTTATTCAATGGCTTCTGCAAGTTTCCAGTATTATATCAGTGTTTTCCGTGCTAAATAATGGTAGTGGAGGGCTGTGGGTGTTGTGAATACTAAGTAAAATAATTGTATATAAAATCATTGATATAGAGAAGAAACTTTATAAAAGGCCCTCTTTCCTTACTTCGAGTGTTAAAGCTTTCTCACAACCAGTTTTGCTTCTTTCAGTACAGTACATTACATGCGTTGGGAATTAGTTTTCTCCTGTTATCCTGTTATCCTTTGGGGATCATGTCATATATTTGAATTGTTAGAGCTGGTGTTAAGGAAACCATTTATTTTTATGACCACAATTAATATAAAATGTATTGGTAAACAGTATTATATCAGTATTATTTCCAGTATTATATCAGTGTTTTCCGTGCTAAATAATGGTAGTGGAGGGCTGTGGGTGTTGTGAATACTAAGTAAAATAATTGTATATAAAATCATTGATATAGAGAAGAAACTTTATAAAAGGCCCTCTTTCCTTACTTCGAGTGTTAAAGCTTTCTCACAACCAGTTTTGCTTCTTTCAGTACATTACATGCGTTGGGAATTAGTTTTCTCCTGTTATCCTTTGGGGATCATGTCATATATTTGAATTGAATTGAATTGTTAGAGCTGGTGTTAAGGAAACCACATTTAATATAAAATGTATTGGTAAACATGGGTGTTTACATGTGTTTACATAAGACACACACAATATCTAGTTTGAAGTGTGCACATATGACAAAATGAAAGAATTGATGGCGTGACCAATTTAAAGGAAAGGTTAAACTGCAGAAAGAAATTATGGTTTCAGGAAAATTTGGAGACAGGCTCAAATATTGTCACTAATCTCTTTCCTTCTTTCATGGTATTCCATGGCTATGTCTATTGTGCACAGTAAAGAATTTAATCTAGCCAAAATTGCAGTTTGGCCTTTGGGCTTGGGTTCTGGAAGGTAAGCTCTAAGCCTTTGGGATGCCATGCTTGTTAGCATGATTTTGTTTGCCTGGGAGTTTGGATCACCTGGGTATTTTCACAATGTAATTTAGGATGGAACTGGCCACACAAGATAATCTAATAATATGATTTAGGGTAAGGTCTTTGGGTCACCTGGTATAAGATTGACCTCTTGAGAGACTGGAAGCTGAGATCAGTCACCGGGGTCTCCACTTTGATCATGTGACGAAGTCCCAATAAAGACTCTGGACTCAAGGCTCAGGTAAGGTTCCCTGGTTGGCAATACGCTGTACATACTGTTCAACATCAATGCAAAGAACATGACATTGTCCATGATATCACAGAGAGAAAACAATGGGAAGATCCACGTCTGGAACCTCCTTGGACTCTGCCCTTTCTCTTCCCTTAATGACCTTAATCTGTCTCTTTTAGCAGTCATTAAACTTAACTGTGGGTGTAACAGCTTTCAGTGAGTACTTCAAGTCTTTTTAGGGAATTTTAAACCTAAGGATGGTCTAGGGTACCCCCAAAGTTGCAATTAGTCTGAGAAGAGAGAGCAGTCTTTTTGAAATGTTCCCTAACTTTGCAATATGTCGGTTTTATATATTTAATACCTCGTGGGAAACATATCCATCAAGAACATTCAGTTGTTACACCCTGTCATAGAAATGATTTAGATATTCAGCAAACCCTTTTCCTTTCCCTGCCTCACTGTTAAACATTTTCTAGCCTCTCTTGCATCTTGGTAAGGTCGTGCACCTAGTTTTCAGCACTGGGCTCTATGGGCACAGGTCAGACCTAACATTAAGGCTGAGAGTGTTAATTATGGGAGTGTCTTCTACAAAGTCCTTCTCACTTTACATCCAGCTATCAGCTGGATGCCACCAAGGCAATCTTAAAAATACATATGAAAGATTCTAGGAAGAAAGGGGGAAGGCTAGGAAAATTTTGTGTGCTGCATGTGGCAGTATGAAAGCTGTCTGCTTCCTGAGCCACAGCCACCTAGCAACAATGACTTTGGCGTGAGTGAAAATTTTATCTTTATTTTGTTAAATTAGATTTTGGAATTTGTTACTCAGCATAATGTAGCCTTACCCGATTAAACCATCAAACTCATCCTCAGCCAATCTAGAGAGAATGACCAAATTCTCTCTGTTTCTTCATAGTAAAGATTCAGGGAAGTCACACTGATTGGCTTAGTTTGAGTCCAGGAACATAAGCCCAATCCCTGCTTTCCACTCCCTGGAAAGGAGTGCCTAATCGACTTGCACTAGCATAGAAGACTCCACAGAAAATAGATAAGAGGTAAAGAAGGTCTTAAAAAAAACGGGTACTAGGCAGCTAATCCTATTTGTGTCCATTATTGTGGAGTTTGGGACTCCAAGTCTGTTTCTTTCTTTTTTTTTTTCTTTTTTTTTTCCAAGTCTGTTTCTAAGATGATTTGCTGCTACTAAAATTTATATCTGCTGTGAATGTTCCTTTTATTGCTGTATGAAATACGCAAGTTATAAATTCAAGCTGTAGGAATAAATTTATCATCAAGGTGAATAATATTGTATATCTGTATGTATAAGCATGAAACTTTGGTCACCTATGTGTTAATTGGTCCCTATTTTTAACCTGCATTGATTGTTTCCAGTTGCATCTAGAGAAGTTAAATTTAATCAAAAGTAAAAGCCATGATTGATCCAGTCACCCTGCTCACTCTGTATGGAGCACTTGAGATCAAAGCAGGGCTTTCAAATTTAATTAAATCCAGCGGTCTTGTCTACTTTAAGTCTAGTATTTACACAATGCCCTACCTTTAAGTTTGATTTTTTCCCCCCTTCAACATTGAACTTACTTTTCTAGTTTGTTTAGCTACATTTCATCCCAGGTAGAAGCCAGATATTGCAGAATTTGGGAGGTACGAAACTTTATTAAGATAATTACAAATTTAATAGGCACTGCATATTCTCTAAAATGGTTAGTGATAGGTTTCATATCTTTCCAGTGGTAATATGCAAATAGAAAGTAAACTGCTTCAAAAGTGTTGATAGGTTTCAACTATATAGAATGCTGAGAAAATTAATCATAGTTTTCAAACTGATAATGAAGGTACTGGTCTTATATGAGTCTGACTCATTGCTGGCTACTCTCACAAGTACTATCTTATCTTATTTTCCCATCTCTATAAAGAAGGTATTAATTATTAACTATAGAAAAAAAAGTGATGGTTACCAGAGGTGAGGTGGGCAGGGGAATGGGTTAAACAAGTGATGGGCATTAAGGTGTGTACTTGTGATGAGTGACAAGTATTGTATGCAAGTGATGAATCACTGAATTCTACTCCTGAGACTAATATTATACTGTATGCTAACTGGAATTTAAATAAAAACTTGGAAAAAAATAAGGTAGGTATTATTAGCTTGACCCTACAAATGATGAAATGGAATCCCAGAGGGATTAAGTAATTTAGCTATATTTATGCCATTAGCAATTGTGTTCATTTCAAAATCTTGTCATTTGAAATTAGATGAAATTGAATTTAGTATGTAATGGCTTTTAAATGAATTTAGAAGAACCTACAACTACTAGATTCATGAAAGATTATTAAATATGAGGGATATTATATGTTAAAACATTGATTTCCTCCAAAAAAACCTTAATGCCACTGCTCTTTGAGTGGGAGATTACCGAATAATTCCTGAGTTAAGTGTATGTTATTTGAAAGGTATTTCTCTATTTTAACGTATTAAAGTAAGTCTCTTTAATACGATTTTGAAAAATTCCTGAATAATACTGTAACACTTTACTCAGACCTGTAACTATATTTTAATAACATATACTTAGGCAATGCGTTATAGAATGATTTTTGATTTTAGTGAATTTTCTAAAATAAAAAAAACATGAAAAATCACTAAAATCTATCAGGTTTGTAACTACAGTTTAAAGATACATTTTATCTTATAAAAAATAAGAATAACCACCATGTACTGATGGATTATTTCCATTATTCGTTCATTCATCCTTCACCTTAGTAACTGTGAGAGCTACTCAAAATTAAGTTCCAGGCCCCCTTTTTCAGTCTGTTCCTTCTCCTTAGTTGTTCACATATAATTTTTTTCTTAATATTTTTCATCAGTTTTCTTCAAAGGGCTTATCATATTTTGAATTAGCTTTGTGAGAATGTAAAAACTTTTCAAGGAAATTTCGTACCTAGCTTATTTTTTATAATGTAAACAGAAATAATGTTTCTATAATGTACTAACTGCCTTTTAATAATTTCACATGATGATAAAATTAATTAATAGTATAAGTCACATATTTTATTATTACCAGATATAGAAATTTAGGACACTGAAATTCATTAGTTGTGTTGTCTGGGAAGAAAAATTGCAGTATATTAAAGTGTTATAAAGACAGTGCTGGGTTTAATCCTATCTCTGATCTTACAGATCCTTTTCTTCACCTGGAAAATGGGGATAATAAATTCAGGATCAAATGACTATTCTGAGGCTTGAAAGAGAACACACACACACACACACACACACACACACACAGCACAGCACAGAGTGTGCCAAAGAGCTGAGAAGGACACAGGCAATTATAGTTAAGCAAATGGGTGAATGAGATAATTTCAGACTATCCATTCTGGTCTAAAGTGTAAATTAATTGAGTATGACTAGGCAGCAAGTGGTGATGAAGAGCCTACTTTAATTGATTGAAGAAGAGAAAGAAATTTTTGCTCAGGAGTAGAATATGGAGAATTAATGGGCATATAAGAAAGAGGAACATACTTTTAGTGAGTAGAAGACCCAACAAACTCTGAAAGTGTAATAGGATTTCAAGTCAATTTTATGTTTGTTTTAGAAGTTGTGCTCATAACATTAAATTATATTCAATCATCAAAACTGTAATTTTTTTCAGGTAAATTCAGCCCTGTGAATACAGGTATATAGAATAAGTAGATAAGTGGGTCTAACCACAGTTGCTGTGCTTCTTTCTTAGTTGAATATAGGGGAGAAAGAAAAAAGACCACTCAGGAGTGTTTGCAAAGGAATTCGTGTATAAAGGAAGTAAGTAATTATAAAGAATGGTAGAGGTCAAAGCATAAGCAGTTTTCTTGAAGTTAAAGAATTGTTTGGCAAAGGACATTTGAATAAGTGAATCCGTAATCTAAAGAAATAAGTGTCCATCCAGTTCAAATTCAATTTTGCTAATACGAAATAAAAAATATGTCTGTACAAGAAATAAAAGTTATAATTTTAAACATATTCTTAAGATGAAAGACATAAATATATAAAGTCTCGGATTGGCATTCAATTGTCAAAAGACATTTGGCAAATTAAAAGGATGCAGGATCACGCTTGGGCCTGAATAAGGCAGGGATGCCAAAATGCTGGGGAAAGGAGAGGATGAAGGATTTGTCTACTTGTCGCTTTGTATCCCTCACTAGTTCACTGGTGAATTCAACCATTTCCTTATTCAACAGTTTGCTTCTCCTCTATCGAAGGCACATAATATGTTTTGCTTCAATTTATCTGATACTTCTGAGCGCTTACATAGGTGAATGACAAAAATAACAAAACAGAAATTACAAAAAATAAATATGATAAAATCTGGGAAATTTTTTTTAAAACATTGAAAAGAGGGCAAAAGGAAATTGACAGGAAAAGAATGAAGAAAGGGGAAAGAAAGTAATATGGTGAAGGTGTTGCTAGGACTAAGGATACTTACAAAATCTAAGAGGAGTGAAAGAAAACCTAATCCAAGTTAGATAGACACAAAAGAAAAATAGGAAGACTGTTCTTATGAAAGTAAAGGGACAGAGTTAGTTAAGGGGACATTTTTTTTTTCTGCCTAAAGGAACAAAGATTGTTTTTATGTGGTGTAGAGAATATATCAGTATGAATAGGGTTAACTCTCTTAGATGTGAAGACATTCTTCTGTGGCATTGCACAGACTAGAATATTGTGCAAGAGATTCCGAGCACACACAATACACACACACATGCACATGATCTTTAAATTCTTTTTTATTTCAGTTTAAATTACTACTGAAAGCTCAGTTGCTATAACCTCACCTCATCTAGGAGTACTTGTAACACCAGAAAAAGCTTATGACTGTTGACTTTTTAAGCTGTACTCTAACCTCAGCTCTTTGGAACATATTTTAGTGTAAAGAGACCATGTCATTTGGAGGATGACTGGTTTTATCTCATTTGAAAAACCAGAGTCACCTCAAGATGACATTTCTTTTTTTCCTTTGACCCATTCCCTTTTTCTTTTTCAAAACCACAAAAATCAAAAGAAACACTGAAATCTCCCTCCTTTGTGTTTTCCTACTTGCTTTCCTAGTACTGTTCAAAACAGTGACCTTAGAATTCTAAAAAGTCTAAAATGATTTGGAGAAAACTTTCCAGCTGATATTGCTTGATATGTTTTCAGATCAACACATTGCAGATGGAATCTTGAGCTAATTGAAAACTCCACAGGCTCAAATTTTTGTGTAATGAACTAAACTAAATGACCCATTAAATGATTGGAGTGAACATAATTTGGTGCCAGAAATTCCCAAGTGTACAACCCCCATTCTCTAAAACTAAAAACACGCAAGCCAAGCGTCATAGGCATTGCAGTTGATTTTGGTGACGGTTGTAATTCTTCTCCTGTTACTTGATGTTTCAGCTGTGGAGAAGGTGAATTAGTTAACAATTTCATGTAATTTGAAATGTTAGACAAAATCTCTTCTAAAATGTCACTGGAAGGTTTATCATAAAGAATCCGTTCTCAATTCACACACGCAACCACTACTCATTCTTTTATCGATTTATCCAGGAACTACTCCATAAGTTTCTACTATAAAACAGGTGCTCCTCTAGGTCCAAAAGGTGTGGCTCTGAGCCGAATAAATGTCCTGCTGCCGCAGAGCTTACACTTACACATATAAATTGATCTAAACAGGAGAACGTCATTAATGCAAGTAAGGAAATGTGAGAGGTAGTGGCAGGAAGAACACACCCTGAAAGGCTGTATCTGCTCATCAAACACAGTAAATCTAATGAGCCCTTACTAAAATTACGGTGGGATAGGGATAATGTTAAACATATTGACAAGAATCTTTTGCAGGAAGGATGACTGCAACCCATCAATGTTTCCTGTATTTGGGATCATGAATAGCTAGAACTATAGGAGGGCCATTGATTATGCAATTAGAATTAAAATATAAATTAAAGACATTTCTGTCAGTCACTAAAATACCTATACCATTAGATTAGTAACTTCCCCCAAACTAGAAATGCATAAATCAGCCTAAGATATAGATTGGCCTGGATGTGGAAGTTAATTAGAAGTTCAGGTATCATGACAAGAAGGAAACAGAAGACGATTTCAGAAAGGATTACTCCATATTCATTTCTTCAGTTTTTCCTCACCAGTGAAATAGCTGAGAAAGGACCACAAACTAATTTCATAAAAAGAGCTAATTATATCCTAATTTATGTCATGATAAAGAGAAAATTCTTACAAGTTACCTTTCCATGAGAGTAAAGAAACACTCAGAAGATGGCAATCGACATAGGTCACATGATCAGTGATGAGCTGGCTCTCTTGATATTGTAAATGGTCTTCAAGTTCTCAAAATTGCATCCATCCAAGATGATTACTCCTTTAAATATGAATGAATAATCACGTGTGTATCTGAACGTGCATGCACGCGCGCACACACACACACAAACACACACAACTACACGTTAAGGTAATTGTTCTTCTCCACAGAGAGTGACAACCAAGTTGAAAAGGGAAATGTCACTGAAAGTGAAGGCAAGAAAATCAACTTCATTAGCTCAATAGTGGTACTTGGAGAAGACTGTGGGAAAGCACACACCAAAATAGAAAAGGTTCAAATCCGAGGACAGAGAAAATGAGATGTCATAGAATGGCCTCTATTTTTTGACTGATTTTTCCCTGTGGCAATTATACATCAATTTATATGAAGAGCAGTCGTATTTCTAAAAGATCCAGTTTAAAATATTTAAATGAGGGATGTAGTGGTGCATAGATACAAATCTAGATTAAAAGAATAATTATTTGCTATTCAAATTAATTAAACTATAACGTGTCTTAAATCATAAATCTCCTGCTCCAGTGTTTATTGCACACAAAGGAGAAAAAATAAATGAAAAAACCAGCTTCATAGTTGCCTCACCAATATTATAATAAAAATATCTTTATTCCACTTTAATAAAATTACTTCTTACTGCTGGCATCATTGGTTATCGGTTTGATTATTGTGCAAAAGAATATTAAATTAAATATTAGACTTTTAACACCCACAGGTATTCAAAGAAATCAAGTGCTTTCAATTAATTTCTTTTTCTAATTTACTTATTTATTAAATGATTATTTAGACTATTACATTGTCTTTGTCAGCACTATGAAGAAGTGAAATGTTCAACTGATTTTATAATGCTTATTCAAAATAGAAGTGATTTGGAATATGTTACCTTTCTATCCCAAATTTAAAGAAAGCAAATTTCTCTTTTACTTGTCTTTTTGGCAGCTGTGTATTGCTTGTATGTATCCTGTGAGTGGTGACATTATCATAGAACAGGAATAGATCAAATCACGTCTTATCTAACAATGCTTTTGTCAAATTAATTTCAGCTGAAGTAGAAGGTAGATCCATGTACATATACGTGGTAAGAGATTTTCCAAGGCATATTTCATATTGTTAGTATTCCTTTCTCACCAAAATAACATTATTGTTATTATTTTATCTGTCATTTGGAAAATAGCAGAATGGTATTAGAAAACAAAAAATTCTGCAACAGCTCCTTTAGTTCAAACATCAGACACTTATAGCTATTTGCCTTTATAAAAGCTACATTTAAAAAAAAGACTTGTCTATCTTATATTGTGCTTAGAATTGTGCTGGATTGCTTAACCCATTTTCCTTATCTAAAATTGTTTCATTTTTAAAATACAGTATTTTGAACTATTATTATATGATACTTTCTATATTTTATCCACTATTTTGCCCTAAGGAAAACCTGGCATGTATTAGGATTTTTTTACTGAGCTCCATGTTATGCATTTTTCACATATATGAGTGAAATAATTTTTAATTAAACTTTGCACATTATGATGAGGGATATTAATCTTTAAAAAGAGTAAGTTATTTTCCCAGTAAGGAGTTAATAGAATGTGAATCCATGTCTATTTGACTTCAAAGTCAAAACTTTTTTGCACTCCCTACTCCATTTTTGATAGAAGTGTTAAAATCAGACCAGTGGACTCCGACTAAGAACTAAACATAATGAAATTTTAAAATAAGAAATAAAAAATAAACAGAGAGAAGAAAAGAAGAAACAACCAAAGGCACTAGAAAACTGATGAGTAGGGGAGAAAATCCTGGAGAAGGGGTTGGGAAGGCACTAAAAGATGTGAACCAAAATTCTGCAGTTGCTTTCTCCTTCGGACTGTTTTCAGGTCCATTACCCGTGGCAAGAAACTGGGCACGCATGCAAGATGTCTAAACTAGTATGGCAGAGAAAAGGGAAAGGCAATGAACTGAGTATCCCATTCTACTTTTCTCTTTTAAAATTTTTATCCTATTTCTAAAGAGCATTAGATGGAGGGTAAAGAATGAGAACAGACCTCAGAAATGCAGAGTTGTTTGGACAGTTTTGCATTGTGAATAAGACAATTATGGGAATTGTGCTGTAATTCATAAACTGTTACGAGCTGTGGTTCTTTCAACAAACGTGTTTTAAGCACTATGAATGTGCAGAGTAAGATGTGATTTCATCTGGCAAACCAATAAGAGAGTCTGTTGAGGAGTAGATAATTTGAAGGTTTCTGGTAAATGAGTAGATAATTGAACTATTTTGAAATGCCCCATATATACAATTAGATATTCTCACGTAAGTGACTCTAAAGTATTTTGCGCACACTTCTATTACATCACCTTTATTTAATACATTTTAATTATGTTTTATACATCTGACCATTCTCTCCTACCAACTTCTAGCCTGTGCTCATGTAGGGATAGAGATCTCATTTCATTCATTTATTTCAATGATGTAAAAAACCATATGTAACCAATATGCTCACCGAACAAATAAAGATGATAGTTGTGAATCCTAGGATAACTAAAAGACTTCACAGATGTATGGGATATGGGCCAATTTTCAAATGGTATTTAGGTAGAAGATAATAAAAAGTTATGGAAACTTCAAAAAATAAGTTAGGGGAACTTCAAAGCACAGCATAAAGAATATAGTCAATAATATTGTAACAACATTTTATGGCCACAGATGGTGATTACACTTACTGGGGTGAGCACTGTAATCTATTGAATTGCTGAGTTAATATGTTGTACACTTAAAACTAATATAACATTGTATGTCAACTACACTTCAATAATAATAATAACAACAACAACAATAACAACAACAATCATAATAAAAGGTATGGGAACTAGGCTCAGAGATTGCCGAATTTTCTGACGACCAGGCCAAGAAATTTTGACATTTTTCTGAAGGCTTTCTTAGGAATTTCTAATGTCATTAAACTTTCTGAGGATAACAGAAATGGGATGAAAGCTCTTAATAAACTGATCTAGCTGTGCTTTAAATTGATCTTGCCTGTAATCCAGGATGTTAGAGAATTTTTAATTTTCCTTAGTTTTAGAATGTGATGCCCCTAGTAAATACTGCACTAAGCATTAAGCTTTAAACAAATTTTTTGTATTCTTATAACTAAATGTTCTCATATTGGCAATTCAGTGACTAATATATGTATTTCTTTAAAAAGAATTATCTTTTCAACAATATATGACTTATGTTCTGACAGATACATAGTTTTTTCATGTCACAAAATTAACTGCAACCCTGAAAATAGCACCACTATTGTCTTGTTACTGGTACTAATATTTAGGCATAATTATTGTTTATTTTTTGCCCAAATATAAGTATTGTCTTGGTGGTTTGTGCAATGTTAGCGAAATCTGTTAGTTATAAAAAAAAAAATCCATTGCTGACGTTTCAGAAAACAGGATAATCACACATGCCCTGTCTCTCTAATTAAAAAATAAGCAGATCGTTCACTATAAAGTTTCTATTTTAAACAGAATACTGAAAATTATATCAAGAAGAATTTTAAATTATTTGAAAAGTTAAGAAACAATACTGGCATTTCTCAGTATTGCCTTTGTGTGAAAATCTATACATATGTTTAGGCAGTTTGTTGAAAAAAATATATGTATATATAGTTTTTTACCTTTTTAAAATTGAAGTGTTATTTTTCTAACGATCAGACAACCCACATAAATTCCGAACTACTTTTATGGGTGCTTTTCCATTATTTTTTGTTGCTTGCTAATTACTTTTCTTGCCCAATTTCATTTGCAGTTTGAATAAATAAACTGTTACTTTCTGCCTGTGGGTTACTAGAGGAATAGTCAATATGCAGCTGTAATAAAATCATAAATTTCTCCGAACAGGCAATTTCCAACTTATACTTCCACAGAGGGTTTTTAAATCTCTACTGTTAGAGAAACAACTTTATGAAACCTGCAAAGTTTTATGCTACTTTATAAAGCTTGGATTCAGTGAAGATGGAATCAAATGATTGGTCGTTATATTTTGACATTGCAAAGAATAATTGTACTGACAATAAAAATGGACCCTTTTCTCACATTTATTTGACATACATGCCTCTCAAATTCAGTGAACCAGAGAATTGGTTTTGGCAGTGATCATTTAGCTGTATGTTATTCGTGTGTCATCCACCTCAAAGGCTTGATAAACTTGGCTAATTTCAATAATTGATATTCAAAGGCAAATTTTTTTTATTTTCTATTTTTGTTCCAATTCAATAGTAAATCAGTAAAGCATATCCACTATAGCCAACAATTTCAGCTTTTGGCTTTTCTTTAATAAAATCCTAAATAAATTTTAAAGCTCATGTCTACATTTCTAATTGAATTTGCCTGGTACTGAGATAAAAAAAAAATAATCCATATATAAAATCTTATTTACAACATAAGATATATCCAGTGCCGGGGTGTCTGTGTGGCTCAGTCGTTAAGCATCTGCCTTCAGCTCAGGGCGTGATCCCAGCGGTCTGGGATCGAGCCCCACATCGGGTTTCTCTGCTGGGAGACTGCTTCTTCCTCTCCCACTCCCCCTGCTTATGTTCTCTCTCTCGCTGGCTGTCTCTCTTTCTGTTAAATAAATAAAATCTTAAAAAAAAAAAAAAAGAAAAAGAAAAAAAGAAGATATATCCAGTGCTACATTAATGTTAAAATTTAGAATCTTTTAAAAAATGCATTCTTATTTGCACTTGTGAGTTTTTAGTGATATTTCTCTTTCAAATATTCAGCTTTACAAAGGGATACATACATCATGAGTATACTTTTGCATAAATAATTGTGGAATTGTCAATAACATAGTAAAATATATTAATATTTTTTTGGAAAAAAATTGAGAGACACAAAGCCTTTAAAATGAAATTTGGTTTTTGAAACTACATCCTAGGCACATATATTCTAATTTTTTAGAATATATCATATTTAGAATTATATTTATTTCTAAAATTTTCTAGTAAAATGTGTTTTCTTCAAATACAAAGGCATATTCCAAATAACCAACTTCTCTAAAGTGATGCTAAAGACTGGCTTTTATTCTGTGAATCCCTTACGGGTCAGATAGAGGACACATACTACCTCTTAAAGCAATTGGGTGATTCTCCTCTTTTGGCAAGTTATTAAGTGTAACATGGAGGTGATAATGTCCTAGACATTCTCCCTTATTCAACATTTGGAAATATTTCACCAGTCTCTGCTAAGACTCCCCACTGGTTCTAACTTTTAATAATATTAAAATGCACATAAGTTCAGCAATTTCCATTTACATGGGAGGAAAGGAGGAAGAAGGCTTTCAGAGCCTATTAGTATAGGAAGATGTTAATGAAGAAGGGTCAAACTCCTGGGGTCATTGTTCTAAAACCTTTTGGATAATTAGGCTAAAATTTGCATAAACATCAGAAATTTGGGAGGCTCATCTGAAAAGATCTGTATGAAGTCATTTGCACAGTTTTACGGTGATGAACATCAAGGTGCAGTAGCCATGAGCTCTTGTATCTTATTGATTATAACAAAAGAATAAGGAAGAGTTGACCAAAAGCAGAAAACCTGATATTCATAAAATAATTAAAGAAAAATAGAAGGATTATGGGACATGGGATGGTAAATAGACATAAAAATTAAAAGATATGAAAAAAAGGGAATGACTACAGAGGAATACTGTATTCTGAGAGATAAATATGTCTGATAACAGAAAAATAAATCACAATATATCAAGTTTAGATTGACTCAAGAGTGATTCTGTATAAATTAGTGATGATTAAGAATTATAGAATGATAATAAATATTTCATAAACTTCATATATGTGAAATACCTGACAGTCAATATCACTTTCCAGGTAGAACCCCCAAAAGCTCTTGAACAATTTTCTGATACTTGTATTTAGAAGGATAATTGGGCTATAAACAGTTAATAGGCCAAATATTTTCAAACTATTGTTCTTCCAAATAAGTTAAAATTATTTTCTACAAAACTCAAGCTCATATTAATTTACTGAAAATCCTATGTATTAGACATCAAAGGAATGGTATTATGTGTGTAAAATATATATTTACAAAAATATATTGTATGAAATCTTTTAATTTAATATACTAAAAAAATAAGGTATATCTTGTAAATAGTCTGGAGATATATGAGTCAAACACTATCATCTTATAAGAAATGTTTTAAAATTTATTTCAAAAATGAAATTGGAAAAATGTGTGTTAGTTTCAATAGGATTAAGAAGAAGTCAAGAGAGCCTGGGTGGTGTGGTGGGTTAAGCCTCTGACTCTTGGTTTTGGCTCAGGTAGTGATCTCAGGGTCATGAGATTGAGCCTAAATTCTAGGCAGCATGGAATCTACCTGACATTCTCTCTCCCTCTCCCTCTGTCACTCCCCACTGTGATCTTTCTCTCTCTCTCAAATAAATAAGGTTTTTATTTTTTATTTTTTTTTTGTTTTTGTTTAAAGAAGAGTCAAAAGAAGCATGGGGGAAATTAACTAGCCTATTTTGCTATAATAATTTCATTAGTAACAAATGCTTCACCAAATTTGAATAAAAAAATTCAAAGTCTTGCTCACTCACCAGAGGCCAGGAAAACATCATTATATACCAGGGATAACCTCTTCTCTTCAAATACTATGAAAATTTGTTTAGAGTTGTTGTAGATAGAATAATAACTCCCCAAAGCTGTCCACATTTTAACATCCCAGAACTTGTGAATATGTTAGTTTATGTAGCAAGGAGGAATTAAGGTCATAGATGGAATTAAGGTTGCTAAGCAGTAGACCTTAAAACAAGGAGATTAACCTAAATTAACCACGTGAGACCAATGTAACTACAAGGATCCTTAAAAGTGGAAGTGGAGACGTGACTACAGAATAGTCAGAGAGATGCTACGTTGCTAGCTTTAAAGATGGAGGAAGGAGACCATGAAGAGGAATGTTGGACATCCCTGGAAGTTAAAAAAGGCATGGAAATGAATTTTCTCTGAGAGCTTCCAGAAAGAAACATAACTCTCCTGACACCTGGATTTTAGCCCAACAAGACCTGTGTCAAATTTTTAATCACTCAGAACTGTAAGATAATATTTTTCTGTCATTTTAAGTCAAGAAGTTTATGATAATTTGTTGTGGCAGGAATATAAAACTAATAGAGATGCTAGATTTTTTTAAATTTTATTTTCATTTTGAAATTCAACACACATATCACACACCTAGTGTATTAAACATAAATGCATAATTTAATTATTAATTATAAAGATACTGTCACTACTAATCAGGTAAACAAATAGAACATCGTTAGGGCCCCCCAAAGTTCATCTTTTGTTCTTTTATGGTCATATCTCTCTTCTTTCTAGAATATGATAATCATCCCTAGCTTTTTGTTAGATTTTGACCCGCTTTAAAATTTTATATAAATAGAATTACACAGTTTGTAACTTTTTTCTCTATGTCTGACTTGGGTTCTTTCACTTAATATACATTTTACAATATGGTTTCTTTGTGCATTTTTGATGTGTATTATATTCTAGTTTAATATAATTCTATAACAGTAAATGAATTCCAATTTGGGGCTAACAATAATTTTTAAACATGTATCAAAATGTGTTTAGTGTGATGTGATATTTAGTTGGGAGTGAAATTATATCCAATGTAAATAAGACTCTATATACAAAGAATAACATAAAGTTTTTTCCCCCTGCCAAATTTGAATATTTTTGTTTTCTTTTATTTTAATTTTTCAAGTGTTTGCCTATTTACCTATATGGTTTTATTTGCATTTTACACAGCTTGGGTATCATACAGTTCTTGAGTTTGTGGCTCAATGTTAATATTTTTTAAATTAATTAATTTCTAAAATTTCAGTATAATTAAAGCACAGGGTCATATTTGTTTCAGGTGTATATTATAGTGATTCAACTACTCTCTTTTTTTTTAAATTTTATTTTTAAGTAAACTCTACACCCACTGTGGGACTCGAACTCACAACCCTGAAATCAAGAGTCACATGCTCTACTGACTGACACAGCCAGGCACACCTGATTCAACAATTCTATATATTACTCAGTGCCCGTCATAATACGTGTATCCACCCCCCCTGCCCCCGCCAACCTCTCCTTTGGTAACCACCAGTTTGTTCTCTTTGTTTGAGAGTCTTTTTTTTTTTTCTTTTCCTATTGTCTCTTTTGTAATTTTTTCATTTGTTTTGTTTCTTAGGTTCCACATTTGAGTGAAATTATTTGGCATTTGTCTTTTTCTGACTTATTTCACAGAGCATTATATCCTTTAGATCCAACTATGTTTTTGCAAATGGCAAGATTTCATTCTTTTTTATGACTGAGTGATATTCATCAAAAACACAAGAAACAATTGTCAGTAAGGATGTGGAGAAAAAGGAGCCCTCATGCATCGTTGGTGGAAATGCAAACTGGTGCAACAACTGTGGAAAACAGTATGAAGGTTCTTCAAAAAAACATAAAAATTGAATTACCATATGATCCAGTAATTCTACAACTGTATATTTACCCAAAGAATGCAAAAACACTAGTTAGAAAAGATACATGCCCCACCATGCTCCTATGTTTATTGCAGCATTATTCATAATAGCCCAAATATGGAAGCAACCCAGGGTCCATCAATAGATGAATCAATGTTAATATTTTTAATCAAAAAATTTCAGCCAGTATTTTGTTTCCAAATATCCCATATGACATACTTTTTTTTTCTTTTCTTATAGGAATACAATGACACGTAAGTTAAACCTCAGATTTATTCTTCATATACCGTCTAAACTATTTTCTATTATTTTTGTGTTTTCTTTTCCAAACTTCAATTTGTATACTTTGTAGTAAGCTATGCCTTATTGTGATGTTTCTCTCTACTGTTCTAAGCTGCTATTACACTATATTGACTTGTTTCATTTCTCAACTGTAGAATTTTTACTTCTCCTTCTTTATAGCTCTTTTGTGAAAATTCCTATCTTGTCATCTTTGGGAGAACATATTAATGATAGATTTTTATAGACTATGTCTATAATTTCGACACCTAGATGACCTATCAATGTTTCTATTCTGTGTATTGTTTCTTGGGTTTTGGTCATTTGACCCTGGTCCTGGCTTTTTACTGTCTTACTGCATGCTACACATTGTATATGACCATAAAGATGCTGGACAATATTAGCAGGCTCCAGAAATGATTTGATTTTCCGTCTGACAGAATATGAGCAGATCACCTGGATCCAATTAGGGATTTAAGTAAATCAAGTCTGAACTTAGTATTGTGTTTACTTTTCTCTGATAGTCCCTCAAAACCAAATGACAACTTTTCCTAGATTGTAACATACTATATTTTTAAAACTTACACTAAGCCAACAAATTTATCACCATATTTTCAGCTTTCTTATACATTTGATTTTAAAGAATATTTTATTTTAGATTTTATTTCTTTACATTGCTAGCATTGTTCCTGGTGATTTAGCTTTTCCCTCAGAAGATACATTATTAAAATTTGTTTTCTCTGCTTCTCTATCTCCCTGTCTCTAATATACCCATATTACTGCATATGTGCATATATATTTTATGATATTCCCCAACTTTATATTGACCCTTTAAAATAGGCATTTCAGATGTTTTTAGATGTATAGGCATGATTCTTTATAAGCATACATTGTAGTTCATACATATAGGATTGCTCAATTTACTTAAATATGTTTTAATATTTTATATAACACAAACAAAATATATGGTTTGCAAGTTACATAAATAGTTCTTTTCAAAAGGGTTTTGTAATAATTTCTTCAATAACAATCCTGGGTTTTCTGGCATAATATTTGAAATGATAAGGAAAATATATTGCTCTAGTAAAACTTGGAAAGATCCCCTACAAGCGAATTGAATACAGTTATGAGACAGAAGAGATCTTGAAAAGTAGATATCCTAATTTAAATCATTATTTGCTAAGCAAGTTCTGAAGAGCTGCTACACAATGACACAATTACAGGTGCTAGTAATTCCTTGTCTAAGATACATAAACCTTGTCTTTAAAAAACTGCAGTCTAGGTACTAAATTTGAGTACCCATTTTTGCTAGTTCATTGATATAATTAGATATTATTGGTATCACATTTGTGGGGTTTTCTGGAGCTAGAAAAGGAGTTTTTAGAATTGTCAAGTCATATTAGGTTGGCTTGGTGAAATCCTGATTCACCTTGGAGAACACTTATTCCTATGTTTCACATGATTTTTAATGCTCAGATCCTCAAAGCCTTATAACTAGGTCGTAAGAAAGAAAATGACATCTCCAGGTGACTTTACATGGATAAATTGGAAGTTAAAAGGAATTAATTTAATTTTATCTAATATTTATATCAACCGAAGTTCATTTGCACTTGAAAACAAAGCAGTGAGCATAGGCTATGTTGTGATATTTCAAGATACAGAGAAGCATTATTATAAAGATTATAAATGACAACTACTTAAGTATATCTAAATAATCACAGAGATAATTTCTTTTAATCTGCCACCCAAATGCTTAGTATTCTTTAGAGGTTAGTTTCCTATGCCATGTGCATTACTATAATTCACAGAAGCAGTATGTAAGAGCTGCGAATAACGGTATTGTATAAAATGCCTTATAATCTATAATTGTTAATAGGCCTCCAGTGGCTACCAGGTCAAGATTTAAGAATTGGCTGTCTCATCAAGAATAATTCACAACTGGTCAATGTGCTGCTGATGTAATACTATGACCTTGATCTCTGTACCAGATCATGATTGCAAAATAATTAAATCCATTCAGTTCGTCCACATTAGTGGTGATAGATGACATCATTTATCAAGGCATTGGGAAGTTATTTAGGAAAATTTCTTATCATATCCTTAACCTCTCTGCTACCTAAAGTAAGGGCAGATTTATAAGGTCAGTTTTTGCTATGTCTAGAAGGAGATTTATAATCATTGTTCTGTGCTGCCTGCATAATATATAAGCCTTGGGAGTATTCTAGCTATGTGCTTTCATTTCTGCTATAACTATAATATTAGAAAACATTGAATTAATGTGCACTTGGTCTGCCTCGAGATGCCAGGTCAGGGTCACCCGTGACCTTATAATTCAGCCACAATGGGCTTTGATTCATGGTAGAACTTATAATTTTTAATATTTGAAAGTAGTTTTCCTAAAATGATTAGCCTATTACAATTCAACAGGCAGTCCTCTGTAAAGCAAAAATCCTGAATTAATTTCCACTCTTTTGGACTAGCTCTATTTCAAAATTTGGTGCAATATTTTGTCCCCTCAAATACTGACATGTATTCTTAAAAAGAGTGCATGCTTATATTATATTTTTCGTATAATATAAAGTCCAGGAATATCAGACTAAAGAACACAGATCACTATAAGTAAATTGTGGGCATTTAAAATCATTGTGGCAGACTAACGGTACAGTGTTCAAGGGCCCAGAAATGACTATGTCTTGGCACGGATTTATTTTTTGTGTGACTGTGCAAACTGACTAGATGTTCTCTCTCTTTGTTGACTTCTTAATATTTAAGAATACTTTTGAATTTTTTAGGGACTACATACCTTATGTAGCAACCTACAATGCATTTTACAAAGAGCACAAACTGTACCTGCCATTTCACTTCGCACTATTCATTTAATCTTTTTTCTTTCTTTATGAGGACCTTAGAAACGGGGGGTTATGAAATACCCCAGCCAGCTCAAGGACCGTAAATACCATTCTGATTTACTTCTTCCACTTTATCCCAGTGTCTCACTCCAATTCTTCTCCTCCACCATAGGCAATGATTCTAATATGTTTAATGTTACTTTCAATTTCTGTAAATGTTCTTTGGTTACATATATCTTTCTGCTTTTTTTTTTTTACTCTATCGCATACCTTTAAGTTGCATTTGCTTTTCATATGTATGTTTATTATGTTGCTTCTACTTGTCTGTGGTTCTCCAGGATGCTTAATATATGTTATCTACTCACTCTTTAAGCAATAGACACCCCATTTGCCTACAATTTCTTATCTCCAGAAATGATACTGAAACTAACATCTCCACCTATGCCCCCTCATGTGTGTGAATTGTTTAGATGAAAAATAAGGAGCAAATCACTAGGTCATATTGTTTTTGGTACCAAATTTGCCTGACTATCCACAGTGATGGTCTGCCATCCAGAATGTTTGCACCATGACCCCTCACAAGCACAGTGTGTGAAGTTCCTTTACATCTATGTCCTAGGTAAATATTTGAATTATACAGCTTTCTTTTTTTTTTTAAGGTTTTATTTATTTATTTGACAGAGATAGAGACAGCCAGTGAGAGAGGGAACACAAGCAGGGGGAGTGGGAGAGGAAGAAGCAGGCTCATAACAGAGGAGCCTGATGTGGGGCTCAATCCCAGACGCCGGGATCACGCCCTGAGCCGAAGGCAGACGCCCAACCGCTGTGCCACCCAGGCACCCCTGAATTATACAGCTTTCTAATTTGGTCTTTCTGATTGTTCTAAAGTAATATTTGGTTTCATGTCATTTTTTAAAAGTTTTTTAATAACAAATGAGATCGCAGATGTTTTATAAGCTTGTTAGAATTTGAGTTGCTCTCTAGTTACCATCTCATCGCATCCTTCGCCTAATTTTCTATTGGAATATCTGATTTTTGGTTTTTTGGTTGCATGTTTTTGCTGATTTATGTGTTCCTATTATATTCTACTATATTTATTACCTTTGCCCCAAGATGTTCCTCACTGAACAAAAATCTTTAATTTTATTTTTATCAAAACTTTTCATTGTTTCATCCATTTGTAATCATCCAAATAAACAGGGTCGTGCTGTAATCAAATTAACATCTTTATCTTTGAATTCCTATATTGTTGATATTGTTCTCTTTGTTGTTGGTGGTGTGTTTTCTTCAGTAGAATATGCTACTGGGTTAATCATATCTGTATGCCCCATATCTAGCAGAGTGCCTGGTATAGAGTGGATTTTCAATAAACATTTATTAAAATAATGTGTTTGGAGCCATGGCACTGGAAAAAGGACAGATGGGTAAGGGGAAAGAAATGCAAAGTAAGAGTTGGGTGGATAGAATCCGTAAAATTTTGCCCTCAGTACAGCCTCCGATCAAGATTAGAGTTAGCTGGTGACCATTTGCTTTCCTGGTGGTTCTCCCAAACTTAATTGTGTCCTCCCATTATCTCCCATTGCACTTTCATATGAGGAAACAGCTTGTACTTGGAACAATTAAATATTGTCTAAGGTGATCAAGTAATTTGGTCTACCTATATGTTGCTTTGTAGTACATAATTGGAATTAACTTGAAAATTAACTTGAAAGGGGCAACTTTTTGATCCCTCTCTTAAGTATATTTGAAAATTTCCTCCATTCTTTTCTTCCATAGTTTATTAATAAGAAACAGATTGGATATTCAGATTTCAGAGAAAAAGATTCTTGGGTTTATATTTCCAATCTACTGTAAACTAGAAATATAACCTTAGACCGTTTCCTTACTTACTCTCACCTTTGTTGTTGTTGTTGTTTTTCCTTTCTAAATTGAGGAGATCCATGCAAAACCCTTAGTATAGAGCTCAGGCATATAATGAGAAATCAGTCTGAGTTATTACTTATCAAGATAAAATCAGTGAAATTAAAAGAAACCTTGCAATATGAAGTTGTGATGGACGTAATTCCATCTTTATTTCTTTAACAGGTACTGCTAGTAGGTGTGAATTATATAAGTGTCTCTGGCACAAAAGTTCATTAAAGACTGAAAACTGAACAGTTGTACAACATTTAATGGACTAAAAAGTCAATTTGGCTCATGTAATGCCACTGGGTAACATAAACCTTTACTGTTTGCTTCACATACATATTGGATGTATTTCTTCAAAAGAGTATAAAGTGTATTTAATATATTCCTGTTTTTGAATGCTTGGGAGCTGAGGTTGCAGAGATTAAATGATTTTTATGACAAGGTATGACTATGAGATTTCTAGAAAGAGAGAGTTATGGTAACTGATTTTTATATTAATATTTGTGTCTCTAGTAGCAGAGCAGACTGTTAATCTTTAACCACAGTAATGCATATATATTTTTTAAAGATTATGTATTTTAGAGAGAGAGAGAGAACGCTCATGTGCAGGAGTAGGCAGAGTGGCAGAGGGAGAGAGTCTCAAGCAGACTCCCCGCTGAGTGTGAAGTCCAAGGCAGGGCTCCACCTCACAACAATTGAGATCATGACCTGAGCCAAAACCGAGCCCTACACTTAACTGACTCTGCCACCCAGGTGCCCCACTAATGCATATATGTTTTGGGACCCAAATTTTTTCCTCAGACATTTCTATCATCCCCTTTTTATTTTCATTCCAAATAAGAAGAGAAACAGAGCATGACTGTCATGTTTGATTTTTCCTTTAATTATTGATCATATTTTAAGATGGCATTTAAAAATAACATTTCTAATAATAAAATGCTATATCAAAAATCTGCAGTTCTGCAATTGTCTACTGTATCTTCTGCATTAACATCTTTTCCATCTCAAATGAGTCTTTGCCATCAGCATGGAAATATTCCATATTTCTCATCTAGTGACCTCACTTCCCTCCTGCTTTTCATCCAGTTCCCCATTCTTCTATAACAAAAGGTCTTCAGAGAGATGTCTACACTCTGATTTCAGTGTCACTATGTTCATTCATTCTTCTCAAATTCTTAATAACCATCTCCATAAGTCCATCAAAACTGCACTCATCAGGGGCGCCTGGGTGACTCAGTCGTTAAGCGTCTGCCTCCTGCTCAGGGCGTGATCCTGGCGTTCTGGGATCGAGTCCCACATCAGGCTCCTCTGCTATGAGCCTGCTTCTTCCTCTCCCACTCCCCTTGCCTGTGTTCCCTCTCTCACTGGCTGTCTCTCTCTGTCAAATAAATAAATAAAATCTTTAAAAAAAAAAAAAAACTACACTCATCAAGGTCACCAGTAATGTCTNTTGTGTTCCCTCTCTCACTGGCTGTCTCTCTCTGTCAAATAAATAAATAAAATCTTTAAAAAAAAAAAAACTACACTCATCAAGGTCACCAGTAATGTCTAGGTTGATAAGTTCAATTATCAGTTTCTAGTACTTATCTGCACTTAACAGCAACATTGCTCATAGATCACACTTCCTCTAGAAAAAAATCTTTCTTTACATGGTCTTAGAAACCATTTCTTTTGGTTCTCTCTCAACATCTCTAGAAATTCTTTCTTAGTTCTGTTATTTGCCCTCATCAATCTGTTCTCTTTATACACAACTCCTCTATAATTATATACATTCCTATAAATTTAAATATCATGTATAACTTGACTTCCAGTATTTGTATTTCCAACATAGTACTCTCTAAGTACAGATAATATAACAATTGCCTACTTGATATTTTTTAAATGATTTTTTTTATTATATTATGTTAGTCACCAACAGTACATCCCCGGATTCCGATGCAAAGTTTGATGCTTCATTAGTTGCGTATAACACCCAGTGCACCATGCAATATGTGCCCTCCTTAATACCCATCACCAGTCTATCCTATTCCCCCACCCCCCTCCCCTCTGAAGTCTTCAGTTTGTTTCTCATAGTCCATAGTCTCTCATGTTTCATTCCCCCTTCTGATTACCCCCCTTTCTTTATCCCCTTCTTCCCCTACCGATCATCCTAGTTCTTATGTTCCATAGATGAGAGAAATCATATGATAATTGTCTTTCTCTGCTTGACTTATTTCACTTAGCATTATCTCCTCCAGTGCCGTCCATGTTGCAGCAAATGTTGAGAATTCGTTCTTTCTGATAGCTGAGTAATATTCTATTGTATATATGGACCACAGCTTCTTAATCCAGTCATCTGTTGAAGGGCATCACGGCTCCTTCCACGATTTAGCTATTGTGGGACAATGCTGCTATGAACATTGGGGTGCATATGGCCCTTCTCTTCACTACATCTGTATCTTTGGGGTAAACACCCCCTACTTGATATCTTAATCTGAATATCTAGAGTATTTCAAAACTAACACATCTGAAAACAAACCTGTGTCTTTCTCTTGCAAATCTGCTCCTCTCATAGTATTCTGTCTTCATAAACAGCAATTCCACTCTTCCCATTGTTCATGACAAAATCTTTGGAGTTCTTTCTTAACACATTGGGATCATGAAGAGCCTATTGGTACATTGGGAAATTTAACTACAGCAAAATTAATAATTACGATACAGTTTAATTCTATCGCTTGTTGTATTTCAATGTATAAGTTTTCCTCAATCAATAAAGTTTAATATATAATAAGTGAAGTGAAGTATGTATCCTAAAATATATGGCCTTGAATTAAATAAATATAAACACAAAGAGACATCTTTGCAATATCAATCTAGAGATCTTCAGTCCATAGATCTAGACAATGGCACATAACCAAGAAAATGAGGGTTAATGGCACAACAGAGAATCATTGGCAGGAACATGCAATCCATAGGAACAACTGTCAAAAGGAAGACAAGGGAGAATGATAGATCATGTTACATATACAAGGCCTTGTGAAAACATTTAAATGAGAAGGATATTATTATCCCTAGTTAGCAATAGAGCCAATATTCAAACCCTTTCATTCAATCATTCAACAAATATTCACCTGGGTGAATATTGTATACCAACTATTGTCCTAATTTCTGAGTTCCTGTTATCATTGATCTTACATATTAATTGCTTTTTTTTTTCATAGAAACATGCTACACAGTGTTACTAAGTGAGGAAAATGAATAATAATGTAAGTGTGATCTGTGTTAATAATAAATAAGTAGGGGTGCCTGGCTGTCTCAGTTGGTTAAGTGTCTGCCTTCAGCTCAAGTCATGATCCCAAGGTCCTGGGATCCAGCCTCATCAGATTCCCTGCTCAGTGGGGAACCTGCTTCTCCCTCTCCCTCTGCCACTCCCCCTGCTTGTGCTCTCTCTCTCTCAAATAAATAAATAAAATCTTTAAATAATAATAATAAATAACTGTAGGTAACTTGTGTATTATATTTACTGAGTAAACTAATCAATTATCAAAGGACATAGTTTGCCTATAGAGGTAAATTCATTAATGAATAGAAACAAATTATGTCATTAAAACAAACAAAAACCTAAAAAGCTTAAAGTTACTGAATATTACCTTAAAGCTCAGCATTTTATTAGTTGAACATAGTATTTTTAACATTTAAATTCAATCAATCAATAGATTGTTTTTTCTAGAAAAGCAGATATTATAATAAAATTTAACATATTTTATAATTCTTCCAAATTTTACAAATTATTCTAAAAGAATAGCCCCTCCAAAATAAAGGGACTTTATCTAATCATAATTTTGTGTGTTAAAATATTATCAGAATAGCTATCCATATAGCATGATGTTAATTTCAAAATATTTTCTACCTACTTATTCACTGTATTGATAATATGGTCTTCAATTAGAAAAAGTCAAAGGGTTATAAAATATTCAGTGCCTACAAATCTCTTTGGAAGTTGGTAAGATAGTTTTTCTTATATTGGGAATAACAGAAAACTACTCAGAGCCATATGCTCAATGTATTATTTGCATGTAAAATACCTCATAGTTCATTTGTTTACATTTCATTTGTAAATAGGCTTTAGCTGAAAGACTTTAATACGACAAATATAAAAATGAATAATGAAGGGCACCTCTTTAGTTGAAAATTTTCCTCCTTTTTCTCAACTTTCCTTATTGTTGAATGTATATAATTATATCCTTTCTTTTGCTTATTTCCTTTTTGGATATAAAGGATATAATTATATCCTTTCTTTTGCTTATTTCCTTTTTGTTTTATTATAGAACTACTGAGCAGAAACCCTGTCAATGTTTGATTTATTACGTGCCTGAAATGTTATTGATGCTCAATGAGGCAGTGAATAATCTGTTCCCTGAAAAGAAGTTACACACATTTAGAGGTGCTAAATTTTTATTCCCCTAGAGCAGTGCCAGTTAAGTGTAGTCCTGGGACTGGGACTGGGTCCAAGCAGAAAAATGCTATTGATAATGTAGTTACAAGATAAGTGTAGTGATTGAGAATAGAAATTTAAGACCTTTTATAAGTATTTACCATTGTCATGACATCAAAGTATGTGGTCGATCTGTCTTTACAATAGGGCAGGATGTTCAAAGTATTTCTTAACTCTTATTTTGAGTCAAATATGGTAATTCATTATAATACTTTGTCAATTGTCACCTAAAGTGAATAGAATCTGAGAAAATGTACCATCATTGGGTTTACTATTACTAAAAACATATACAATTACTGAGACATTAATAAAGGACTGAAACAGAGATGTTTGCTTGGAACACTAGGTGAAGCTATGGCAATAAAGTTAGCTTGAATTCTGTTTTCTAGTAATGCTCATTGAAAGATAGGTTCAAGAACTAGCTGATGATATAAAAACCGACATATGAAAATAAAACTCTCACAGTATTCTTTGCACTTACTTTAGGAAAGATGTAATTTGAACATTATGGTTGTATGTAGATAAATAATTATATTTTTAGCCTCATTGTCAACAAGTATAATAGATTGCATAAAATTATGAATGATTATTTTGTCAATATATGAGACTTGGAACTTAAGTTTTGGGTAAAGTAAGTTCTGAGGACGCAACCTCAGTGATGGGAATATATTCTGGAATGATGACCCAGACCCAAGGAATTGTACCAGTATATGAATTAAATGCACTGTTTCCTTCACAGAAAAGTTTTGCCACAGAAAAAAAGAGCCAGGTGAACCAAACTATGTGTTAAGTGACAGTAAAAATGGTAAGTATGTAAAAGTCAAAGTTTTAGAGTTGAGATTTTCTGTATTGTGTAATAATAAGGAAGCTGGTAATACAGAAGTGTTACTGAATTCAAGGTACAATGATTATGGAGGTGAAGCATTCTGGGAAAATATTTGAGCTATGGAAAAGGATTTTAGCATTAAAAAATGAATAAATAAACCAACTCAATCTCAACTTCTTTCTAAACATGAAAAATGGACAGCTGAGCTTGCTTATTTCTCTGATATTTTTAATAACTATGATACTCCATTCAAGGGAAAAAATGTGACTTGTTTCAATGAGATAAGTTTGAAGGGTGAAAAAAAAAAGAACTTATTAAGAAAAAAGTTACTACAACTAGGTTGGATAAATTTAGCTGCCCCTCAAAATAAGCTCTTTTGTCACATTAAATCTTTAAGTATTGGGGCGCCTGGGTGGCACAGCGGTTAAGCGTCTGCCTTCGGCTCAGGGCGTGATCCCGGTGTTATGGGATCGAGCCACATCAGGCTCCTCCTCCGCTATGAGCCTGCTTCTTCCTCTCCCACTCCCCCTGCTTGTATTCCCTCTCTCTCTGGCTGTCTCTATCTCTGTCGAATAAATAAATAAAATCTTTAAAAAAAAATCTTTAAGTATTGATTACTCAAAGTGTAAGTATAAGTGTTTAATATGGAAATTACAATTTCACTTATTTTAATCAATGTGTTTAGATACAGTGCAGAATGACAGAAGTATAATAATGATTCTCTACATTAATACTATACAGGTACAGTTATAAACAACATATATAATTATTAGAATTCCTTTTTTCTATTTTAGATTTGTCTAATTATATTTATTGAAATGTAATTTCATTGCTGATTAATAATGCTGGGTTTGTATATTTTCATAAATTTTACTTTTTAGAACAGTTTTCAATTACAGAAAATCTTCACTGATTTTACAGCATTCTCATATATCTTGTATCCAGTTTCTCCTATCATCAATATCATACATTTGTACAATACATTTTTTACAACCAATGAACCAGTAGGGACACATTGTTATTAACTAAAATCCATACTTTACTCAGATTCCCTTTTTTTACATGACATCCTTTTCATGTTTCAGAATCCCATCCAGGATAACACATGCATCATCATGTCTCCTTAGGCTCCTTTTGTTTGTGGCATTTTCTTATCTAAGATGTTTTAAATTTTTTATTTAGATGACCTGGACAGTTTTGAAGAGTACCGCTTAGGAATTTTATAGATTGTTTCACTACTGAAACTTGTCTAATGTTTTCTCATGGTTAGTCTGGGAGTATGTGTTTTAAGGAGGAAAATCACAGAGGTAAAATGATGTTTTTGTCACATCATATCAAGGGTCTGTACTATCAACAGGGCTTATCATTTTTGATGTAAACCTTAATTACCTTGGGGAGGTATCATTTATCAAACTTCTCCACTATAAAATTACTACTTCCTCACCCCTTCCCATATTGTACTCTTTGGAAAGGTGTCACTTTGTATAATCCACATTTAAAAACTGGGGAGTTTTTCTACCTCCCTGAGTAGAGTTACTAAATAAATATGTTGAATTCCTCTGCTTGGGAAACTTGTCTCTTCATCTCCATTTGTTTATTTATTAAGTCATTTAGGTATATCAGTATGGATTCATGGATATCTATTTTAAATTTGGGTTGTAATAAAATACGGTTTTATTCTGTTGTTTAAATTTTCTAGTTTTGGTCATTGAAAGTTCTTTCACTTGGCCGCTGTATTCCTTTAACATAATTCATGATTGTGGGGTTGATTTTTCTCTCTTTTTCTGTTTGTTTTAAGATTCTTTTAAAACAGTTTTAGGTTTACAACAAAATTGAAAGAAAAGTACAGAAATTTCCCCCATTCACTCACTACTCCCAAACATGTATAGCCTTCCCCATTGTCAGCATCAATCACCAGATTGGCAGGTTTTACCAAGGATGAGCCTACATTCATACATCATAATCACCCAAGTTCATAGCCTACAGTAGTGTTCATTTTGGGTGTTAAACATTCTACGCATTCAGACCAATGTATAATGACAGATATTTATCATTTTATCATACAGTATATTTTCATTGTCCTAAAATTCCTCTGTGCTCTGTCTTTTTATCCCTTTGCTCTCCCTTGGCAACCACGGATCTTGGTATTGTATCCATAGTTTTGCCTTTTCCAGAATGTCATATAGTTGGAATAATATAAGTATGTAGCCTTTTCAGATTACCTTCTTTCACTTAGTAATACACAGTTAAGTTTCCTCGATGTCTTTTGATGGCTTGATAGCACATTTCTTTTCAGCACTGAATAATATTCCATTGTCTGGCTATATCAGTTTATTTTTCTATTTACTTATTGAAGGACATCTTGGCTGCTTCAAGTTTTGACAATTAAGAATAAACCTGCTATAAGCATCCACGTACAGGTTTTTGAGTGGACAGTAATTTTCGACTTCTTTGAGCAAATACCAAGGAGTGTGATTGCTGGATTGCGTGGTAAGAATGTTTCATGTTGACAGTTGTCAAACTGTCTTCCAATATGACAATATCATTGTGCATTTGTATCATCAATAAATGAGAGTTCTGGTTGCTCCACATTCTTGCCAAAACCTTGTCAGTGTTTCAGATTTTAGTCATTCTCACAGATGTGTAGTGTTATCTGCTTATTGTTTTAATTTCATTTCCCTAATGATATATGATGCATAGCATCTTTAAACATGCTTATTTGCCATCTATATATGTTCATTAGTGAGGTGTCTGTTAAGGTCTTTGCCCCTTTAAAACTCAGGTTGTTTGTTTATTATTGAGTTTATGAGTTATTTGTATATTTGTATATTTCAGAAGTATATATCAGATGGTCTTTTGCAAATCTATTCACCCAGTCTGTGGCTTGTCGAATTATCTTGATATTGTCTTTTACAGAGCAGAAGATTTTAATTTTAATCAGTTCCAGCTTATCAGTTATTTTTTTCATGGATTATGCCTTTTTTTTTCTTTCTTTCTCATCATTTTCTTATACTCTGGCACAACAGGATGCTCCAGGCCCATCTTGTATAGCCCTTGTCACATAGTCCCTGATTCCTAGAATCTTACATTTCTCCAAGGAGTACTGATTTTTTTTATTGGAAAATGATGCTAGAATCTAAGATATAATATTAGATGTGCTCAGTGCTACTGGGGTCAATGCTTCTGGGCAATCTCAGCTGATTCAACAACATGTTGAGTGTATATGCTAACCTGTGTGTGGTCACATAACTATACATACATCTATGTTAATCATCTGTATCTATATTAAGCTAAACATTAGTTTTTACTGATATCTCCAAATCTAATTCACTACAACATGGATCATTCTAGCCTGCTTTCTTGCTTAACTGTGAACTCCCACTCCAACAAGGAGAAAATCAGCTTCCATCGCCCATTTACATAATTGTTCAATTTCAGTATGCATGTATAATAATATCAAAATTGTTAACCCATACCTCAGTGGGATGTAAATTTATCAACTAGAGTACAGTACTTATGTACAGTTTCTTTTACCTTCAGCTTTACAGATTCTATTTATTCTACTCATTCCCCATAGATCATTCCCCATAGATCATCACCTTTCCCCCTCACCCCTTTCAGTAAGCTTATTTCATATATAATACAGTTAGATTTTTTGTAAATTCTGCATTCTATCTCAGAAATACTCTGACCTTTTAAATGTTTTTTTTCTCTTTTTTAATTTGCGTGCATTAAGATTCACTCTGTGCTGTAAAGTTCTGTATATTTTGACAAATACGTAGGGTCATGAATCCATAATTTTAGTATCCAACAAAATAGTTTGACTGCTCTATAATGTTCAGTGTCTGTGCCTATTCAAGCCTCCTTTCTCTCCCCCAAATATCTGGCAATAAATGATTGTTGTACCATCACTATAGTTTTGCCTTTCCAGAATGTCATACAGTTGGAATTGTATAGTACTGACTTCAAACTGGCTTCTTTTACTAGTATTATGCATTTAAAATTTATCCATATCTGTGGATGGCTTGATAACTCATTCCTTTGAGTCACTGAATGATATTGTTACGTAGGGACATGCAATTTTTTTTTTTATCCTTTCACTATTGGAGAATATCTTAGTTGCTTTGAGTTTTTGGAGATTATAAATACAGATGCTATATGCATTCCTATGCAGGTTTTTGTGTGGACTTGTGTTTTTAAATCACTTACGTAAATATCCAGGAGCATGATTGCTACATCATATGATAAAACTATTTTTAACTTTATAAGAGACATTGCTAAACTGTATTCCAAAATGGTACATATTATATTTCTACCAGCAATAAATGAGAGTTTCTGTTGTTCCATGTCCTTGTCAAAAATTAATATTGTCAGCCTTTTAGATTTTAATAATTTTATTAGGTGTGTAGTGATATCTCATTATTTTAATTTGCAATTCCATAATAAATAATATAGAATATATTTTCATATGGTTGTGTGTCATCTGTATATCTCTTTTTATCAAGTGTCTGTTTATGCCATTTTTTTTAATTTGATTTCTTAGTTTTGAGTTTTAAGAGTTCTTTATATATTGTGAGAAGAAGTCTTTATTCCATCTGAGTTTTGAAAATACTTCCTTCCAGTCTGTGGCTTCTGCTAGATTGTCTTTAACAGTGTGTTACACAGAGTAGAAATTTTTAGCTTTAATACAGTCCACCTGATTATTTTTTTGTATTATAAATTGTGTTTCTGGTATTAAAACTCATCACCAAATTCAAGGTCACCTAGATTGATACCTATGCTTTCTTTAAAAATGTTATTGTTTTGAGTTTAGATTTAGGTCTATTAACCACTTTGAGTAAATTTTAGTGATAACAGATGCAAAATCTGTGCCTCAGTTATTATTATTATTATCAGGCGATTTTTCTAGTGTCATTTGCTGAAAAGACTATCCTTTACCCATTGAAATACCTTTTCCTATTTATCAAAAGCAGTTGGTTATATTTGTTTGGAGTCTGTGTCTGGCCTTTCCATTCTGCTTCATTGATTTAGGTGTCTATTTCTCAATTACTGCAGCTTTATATATAGTATGTTATAATATTGGCCTGTGTTAAGTCCTAAACTTTTTTGTTGGCTTTTCTAGATTTTTTGCCTTTCCATGTAAATTTTTTAAAAAGTTTGTCAATAGCTACAAAATAGCTCACTAAGATTTTGTTTGGAGTTTTGTTGAATCTACAGATCAAATTGTGAAGAACTGAATCTTCACCATATTTAGATCTTTAAGATTTCTTTCATCAGAATTTTGTAGATTTCTGCACAGAGACCCTATACGCATTTTGATTTATACATAAGTATTTCACTTCTTTGGTATTATAAATGATATTATTTTATTTTAATTTCAAATTACAATTGTTCATTGCTGATATATAGAAAAAACAATTGACTTTTATACGTTAACTTTGTATCCTGTGATCTTGCTGTGTCCTCATCTTTGTTCCAGAGTTTTCATTAAATATTTTGAATTGTCTGCATAAGCAGTCATCTTATCTGTGAACATAGACTATTTTATTTCTTCTTACCCAGTCTGTATACCTTTTATTTATTTTTTTATTAATAATTTTTATTTTGTTATATTAGTCACCATACAGTACATCCCCAGTTTTTGAAGCAATGTTCCATGATTCATTATTTGGTATAACACCCAGTGCTCCATGCAATATATGCCCTCCTTAAAAGCCATCACTGGCCTATCCCAATCCCCCACCTCCCTCCCCTCTGAAGCCCTCAGTTTGTTTCCCAGAGTCTACAGTCTCTCATGGTTCATTCCCCCTTCTGTTTACCCCCCTTCATTCTTCCCTTCATCCTTCTACCGATCTTCCTATTTCTTATATTTCATAAATGAGTGAAACCATATGATAATTGTCTTTCTCTGCTTGAGTTATTTCACTTAGCATAATATCCTCCAGTCCCATTCATGTTGCTGCAAATGTTGTGTAATTGTTCTTTTTGATGACTGAGTAATATTCCATTGTATATATGGACCACATCTTCTTAATCCAGTCATCTGTGAAGGGCATCTCGGCTCCTTCCACAATTTAGCTATTGTGGACAATGCTGCTATGAACATTGGGGTGCATATGGCCTTTCTTTTCACTACATCTGTATCTTTGGGGGTAAATACCCAGTAGTGCAATTGCTGGATCATAGGGTAGCTCAATTTCTGACTTTTTAAGAGACTTCCACACTGTATACCTTTCATCCTTTTGTTATCTTATTGTACATTTGTTGTCTTATAGCTGAAAGTTTTATCAGGAATGAGTTTTAGATTTTTTCAAATGCGTTTTCTGCATTAATTGACATTGGTATAGAATTTTTTTTCCTATAGCCTGTTGATATTACAAGTGAATTACATTGAATTATTTTCTAATGTCGTATACTTGGAATAAGTTCTACTTAATTTGCTGGATTTAATGTGCTAACATGTTAACATTCTGTTGAGGAGTTTTATATCTATATTCATAAGAGATATTGGACTATAATTTTCTTATTTTGTAATGTCTTTATCTAATTTTGGCATTGGGATAATGTTGGCCTCAAAGAAAAGATAGGAAGTATTTTCTCTTCCATTTTCTAGAAGAAATTGTAGCAATATGCATCATTTTTCCTTAAATGTTTATTAACATTCAACAGTGAGATATTCCCCAAATACACACACATACAAACACACACATACATACAAACACACACATACACACATTCCATATATATATTTGGAAAGAGAGAAAACTCAATGAACTCAATGAACACAAGGCAGAATAATTATCAAAATGTCTACATCTGGGTATATCTTATTCAAGCAGACAACATACAAAGGGAAAATTTTGAAAGAAGCAAGATTTTTTTTTTTAAGTTTAACTATAGAGGGATATGGGCAGGAATTGCAGTGAATTGATCAGAAACAAAGCAATCAAAAAAAAGTTGGTTAAAATATTTAAAGTGTTAAAATAAAGAAAAAATAACACAGAAAACTCTATATCTGGAAAAATTATCCTTTAAGAGTGAAGGGGATATAAAAACTTTCTCAGATAAACAAAATCTTAGACAACTCATAGCCAACAGATATACCTTCCAAGAAAAAATAAGTTCTTCTTGGAGAAGGAAAATTATAAGGATGAGAAATTCAAATCTATTCAAGAAAAACTATTTTTAAATAATAAAATGTAGCAATAATCAATTGGCAATATTTGTAAAATAAAAAAATGCTATAGATATGATTGAAATCATGAAATAAAATATTATGACTAACTTCTATGTTAAATATTATCATTGAAATGAGCAATTTTCTAAAAAAATATATCTAATAGATAATTAGAAAACCTGAATAAACTAATAAACTAGAATAAATGAAAACATAATTTAAAAATATTCACAAAAGCATTGTTTCCATGACTTTGTTTTCAAAGACTTCAAAAAATAGCATATTTCTATAATATTTAACTATTCCAAATATGTGTATGTAAGTATGTATGCAAGTGCATACACACACACTCTCTCTCTCTCTCTATATATATATACTTTTTATTCTCTCCCTTCAAAAATTAGCTAGTAACTTTTGTTAGGTACAGCCCAGATTTTTTAAACAGAGTTTTTATTCTTTCTCATTTGTGTGTTAATGAACTTTTAACAGTTTCTGAACTTCTAGCAGTTTCGGAGATTTTCTTTAAAAGTTACTGTTTTATGGCATTTATTAAATTGCTGGCTTACTAAGTGAGCTTATTAGGTGAAACTACTGACATTCAATGCTTTTATAGCCCCTCTTCCAAGTTTATGCAGTGGTCTATGGGGAACAATATTTCAGAATGTTACATTTTGCTCTATAATAAAAGAAACTTTCCATATTTCTGTATCTATATAAACATGTATATTTCTATACATCTAAAATTGTTTAAACATTTTAATTCTGTAATATTCACTGTATGCTAGAATCTATTTTTGTAGTTTTTTAAAATTTAAATCCAGTTAGCCATCATATAGTATGTCATTAGTTTCAGATGTAAAGTTCAGTAATTCATCAGTTGCGTATAACACCAAGTGTCCCTCACATCATGTGCCCTCCTTAATGCCCTAAAAAAGAAAAAAGAGAAATATCTGTCAACTTGTATTGTCTTTCAAGCAAATAACTACTTACACTAAAATACGGAAATTAGATACCCTTCAAAGCAGGAAGAATATGAAACTGACCCAAGTGCAATAGTAATAATAAATGTAATTAGTGGCATCTACTATTCATTGGGTAACAACTGAAATAACAAGTTAAGTGGTACAAAAAAAATGAACTTCGTTGCTGAGAATTAGAAAATTGATTTTACTGTTTTGCTTTAATACTGTACTCTGATATGATATATTTTTTAAAAACTACTATGATATTTTAATAAGCAGCAATAAAATGTCAACAATATGTGATTACATGTCTTTGGTTAAACTGGTACAGAGAATATGAAGCCATATATGGTTTGATCATTAACTCTAAACACTTTATCTGTTTATCCTTAGGAACATATACACTGAAGTTGCTAGATTGAAAAATTCTACTTTGGTTTAACTCTTATTTGTTTTTCACAGTAGGGAAAGAGAAAACGGGTAAAACAGTCTGATTTTTATAATTGCACAAGAAAATGATAGTATGGTCTACAACTAAAAATACTAAAAAATGGATAGTGTGTATCATTCTAGAATGTAAAAGCCTATCCATTCAATAAAACATTCCAAAACAGTTCAATGTTTTCTTTAAAACCATATGTCTGGTATTATAGCCACCATTAAATGTTAAGATCAAAAAAGTCAATAAAATAAAAAACTATTGGCATATAACCAACTACACCTATCCCTGGTAAGTTACTGTTTATCACTGGCACTAACATACGGTACTTTTAAGATAAATCTCACAACGTCCCCTGTACAGGAGACACTGTATTTATGAGATAGTATAGCTATATTTCTGTTTCATTGGGTAACTATTTATCAATAGACAAAAACTCTAGCAATATAAAATATAGACTTACAACAGTAGTATGCTGTTAACATTTTACACATCTTTATACATATGTTCTTCATAGAAGGAATTATAATGGAAGGCAAAAATCTACATATACAGAACACACTGTGGATTTAATACATAGAGGATCAATATATTGTCTTTTTGACTGGATTATATAAGTATTTTTCCCCACTGAATATAAGATTAAATTCTTTAGTGTTTAATAGAGAGAAAGGACACTATTAGCAGGTCAACACACCAAATCGATATATTAAAACATAAAGGTGAACAAGGCACAGTAATTTTCCTTTTGTTTAAAAGGGGGAAATATCTAATAAGTAGATTCCAACAGGAAAATATATATTACAACAACAAGTGGAAAGAAAATGTTTGGAGTAATGTCTAGTATTTTTAGAAAAAGAAGCCAACGGATTTGATCCTGTTATAATCCACAGCTAATGACACACTAACTACACTCAATATTGACTTACACCATAAATTTACTGTTAAGGATCATTTGACAAATTTCATTTCAAGACACTGAGTAATATCCTGATGGTTAAGAGCTTAATTTATGAGGAATAGAACATTGATTTTAGGGGTGTCTGGGTGGCTCAGTCATTAAGCGTCTGCCTTCGGCTCAGGGCATGATCCCGGCATTCTAGGATAGAGCCCCGCATCAGGCTTCTCTGCTGGGAGCCTGCTTCTTCCTTTCCCACTTCCCCTCCTTGTGTTCCCTCTCTCACTGGCTGTCTCTCTGCCAAATAAATAAATAAAATCTTAAAACAAAAAACCATTGATTTTAAACATTACTCAATTCACCATAGCTGACCATTGAACACATTCATCAAGAAACTTATTTTTATCATCCTCTTACACCATGTAGAAGAATAATATTATAAATATTATTATTAAACAGGATCTATATCACATATAATTTTTATTCTACATGTCTTTATATCTCCCAAATTAGTCATCTCATTTTTGCTTTCAAGAAAAAAGATATTTTGTAGACTTTTAATACAATGAATTAGATTTTTTTTGTTTGTTTTTGCATGTGTATGTTATACAAAAGGCTAAGGTGCTGAAGTTTACTAAAATCAATGCAAAAAGAAATATTTCAGTAGCGAGTGCATTATAAATTTTACACAGAAACACTCAATTGAGTGCATATTCCCTGCTCTTCTTCAAATGTGTCCAGACAGTATTACAAAGATAAAATAAAATTTCTTTTTAAAGTTACTAAATTCAAAGTAGTTTCTTTCATTGTTTTTTTTTCAAACAACAGATATTAAAAGTATAAACATCATCAAGTGAAGTCGGATAAATTATTTTAAAATTAAAGATGTCTTAAAAGTCCAAAAATTTAGGCATTAATCAAACATAGATTATGTAAAGTCATCACTATGAGGTAATTGGTGATATCTTTAGTCTATTAATTATATCATGACTTTAAGTTTTTTAAAAAATACATGAAATAATGATATTTTATGTTATGGGTAAAAATAAAACAAACTGGATTAAATACTTTCATGCACTATTCTTTGCTTTGAAATCTACTTTGATAGATATTTTAAAGCTATTCCAGTGCTCTGTGGATTTGTATTTGCACAATGCATCCTTACATTAAAAGGTGATTTCTTATGAACAATATATAGTGTTTCTTACCTTTTTATACAATTCGACAAGCTCTTGTATTTAGTATAACTGAACTTTAATTCAATTACCAAAATATTTGGGTATGAATCTGACATCTTGCTTTTTGTTTTCTAACGGTCCTGTCAATTCCTTGTTTCCTTTCCCTTATTGCCTTTTTTCATAGTTAAAAGTACTTATACTTAATTTCCCTAGTTGGTTAATTAGTTATACATCTTTATTCTGCTTTTTAAATGGTTTACGGTGGTCATGTTTTATTTACATTATATGCCTTCTAATAACACTACCACTTCAGCAAAATGTAAAATTGTACAACAGTGTGCTCCCAGTTTCTCCCGCCCAGCTGTGGTTATGTTGTCGTACAGTCCGCTTCTACACGTGTTGCCATTCATTGTCAGTTACCTTTCACAGTTCTCCTTTAGAGAGATCTAAAAATTTTTTTACTTAAAAAAATAAGAAGCAAGTCTTTATAATCATCCCAATATTTATCATTTCCAGGGCACATTATTCTTTATTCTAAATCCACATTTTCATCTAGTATCATTTTCCTTCACCCAGAGCTGCTTCCTTTGTGTCATGTCTTTTAATGCTGTTTCGCTAGCAATAAATCCTCTCAGCTTTTGTATATCTAAAAAAAAATGTTTGCTTTTGTTTTCTTTGGTCAATCTTTCTTTTTGTTTTTTTTAATTTATTTTTTATTATTATGTTCAATTAGCCAACATATAGTACATCATAAGCTTTCGATGTAGTGTTCAACGATTCCTTAGTTGTGTATAACACCCAGTGCTCACCACAACACGTGCCCTCCTTAATACCCATCACTTGGCTACCCTATCCCCTGCCCCCCTCCCTTCTGTAACCTTCAGTTTGTTTCCTGGAGTCCAGAGTCTTTCATTGTTTGTCTCCCTCTCTGACTTTTTCCTATTCAGTTTCCCTCCCTTCCCCTATGATCCTCCACGCTATTCCTTGTGTTCCACATATGAGTGAAACCATATGATAATTGTCTTTCTCTGCTTGCCTTTACTTTTGAAATAACTTTTTACGGAATACAGAATCCTAGTTTGACTTTTTTTTTTCCTTTAAGCAATTTTGAATATTTTCTAATATCTTGTAGCTTGTAGTATTTCTGAGAAAACATCTGTAAATTTCCTACTTCTCCCCTTGTCTATAATGCGTATTTTTTCTCCAGAGGCTTTAAATTTTTTTTCTCTGTCAAATATTTTTAGTATTTAATAATATTGTTGTCTTTACATCTACCTTCACTTCATTTTGGATCTTTTCTATTGCTGCCTTTAAGTTCACTGATCTTTATCTCTATGTTTTCTGTTATGCTGTTACTTGCATTCTGTGTACTTTTCTTTTTCAGATGTTGTATTTTCATCTCTGTAAGTTATATGTAGGTTTTGTTTTGTGGGTTTTTTTGTTTTTGTGTTTTTTTTGTTTTTTTTTTTTGTTTTTTTTGTACTAACTTCCATACCTCTCCCTGACATGCTCGTTCTTTGCTTTCTTCTATATCCAGGTGTATTTGCAATAGTTTTTGTTTTGTTTTTATATCCTTTTCAATTAATTCTTCCATCTATTTATCTGGATATTTTTTTAAATATATTCCCTTTGACATTTTATTTTATTATTATTTTTTTATTTATTCGACAGAGATAGGGACAGCCAGCGAGAGAGGGAACACAAGCAGGGGGAGTGGGAGAGGAAGAAGGCAGGCTCACAGCGGAGGAGCCTGATGTGGGGCTCGATCCCATAACGCTGGGATCACGCCCTGAGCCGAAGGCGGACACTTAACCGCTGTGCCACCCAGGCGCCCTATCTGGATATATTTTTATTGCTTGATTTTTTCCAGAATATGGGTCATGATATTTTTGGGTTTTGGTATGCTTACAGTTTTTTTGTTTTGTTTTGTTTTGTTTTGTTTTGTTTTGTTTTGTTTTGTTTTGTTTTTTGCGCAGGTTGAGAGTAGCTCTCAGTAAAGGGCTAATGTAATCCCACTTGAGGTAATATCTTTCAGATGACTCCACTTCATATCCTGTGTATTAATATGTTCTTTTCACTCTGATAAAAACACAATTTTCAGTCGTGTGTGGCCTTCAGACATTGCCCTACTTTTGTCTTTCCAGTATTTTCTCCCCAACCCTTAATAATTTCCCCTATGCAGACACAAAAATACTCAGCAAAAGATCAAAGGAGACCAATTTCAAGGGGTTTTTCAGGTCTCTCTCTCTCTCTCTCTGTAATTCTCTCCACTGTGCTTTTCTACTGCACAAATTCGAACAACTTAGTCTTCCCAGAACTCTAAATTCTCCTCAAATCAACGAAACTGCCAAGCTTGGCTAGGGCCGTAGCTCCCTGTACTGTAAGCTAGAAAGTCTTCAGTCAGTGAGATCGGCCATTCATTGTATCCAGCTCATCTATTTCCCTTCTCTCCCTGTCCTTCCCTGACTCTGAACTAATGGATGAAAACCTTTGTTTCAAATATTTGTTCTGATTTTATATGTGCAATGAGGGAAGGGAAATGTGGTCTCTATTATTCAAATGTCACCAGAAGTTGAATTTTAAATAGAATCAACCAGAAAATAATATGATAAATGAAATTATTAAGCTGATGAAGAGTTTATTAGAAAGAGATAAGAAAGACAAGTAAACTAAGGTTTGCACTTGAAGAGATTATCTGAAATGAAATACAGGATAATAAAGATGGGGGGAAAAAGAACCACCCAACATTTAGTAGTGAGCATATATTAATTATTTTAGTTTTTTATTGTGGTAAAATATACATTGCATAATATCTTAAAAGTATTTTCAGCGCACAGTGCAGTAATGTTAAGTACATTCATAGTGCTGTGCAAACATCACCAGCATCTTTCTTGAGAACATTTTTTTTAATCTCATAAAACTGAAACTCTGTACCCATTTGTCAATAACTCTGTTTTCCCTTGCCTTTATCCCCGGCAACCACCATTATACTTTGTCTCTGTGATTTTGACTAATCTAAGTACCTCCTATAAGTGGAATCACATAATATTTATATTTTAGTAACTGATTTACCTCACCTAGCATAATGTCCTCAAGTTTCATCCATGTGGTAGTATATGCTATAATTTTCTTCTTTGTAAAAGATGAATAATATTCTATTGTATGTTTATACCACTTCTCGCTTATTCATTCATCCGTCATTGGTTAATTGGATTGCTCCCGTATTTCAGCTGTTTTAATAAAGCTGCTATGAAGATGGGTGTACAAATATCTCTTCAAGGCCCCACTTTCAATCCTTTTGAGTATATACCCAGAGGTGGAATTGCTGGATCACATGGTAATTCTACTTTTAATTCTTGGAGAAACCTCCATGCTATTTTCCACAGTGACCATACCAGTATATATTTCCAGCACTAGGGCACAAGGGCTTCAATTTCTTCACATATTGCCAAAAATTGTATTGCTTGTTTGTTTTGTTTTGTTTTTGATAGTGGTCATCCTAATGGGTATGAGGTGGTATCTCATTGTAGTTTTGATTCACATTTTCCTAACGATTAGTGATGCTGGGCATATTTTCATGTGTTTCTTGGATATGTCTCTGGAGAAACATCTATTCAAGTTCCTTTGCCTATTTTTGAATCTGATTTATAAGACATATAAGACATATAAGAGTCTTTATGTATTTTGAATGTTAATCCCTTATCAGATATATGATTTGCAGATATTTTTTTCCTAGTCTGTGGGTTGCTTTTTACTGTGTTGGTAGTGTCTTTTGATGAATGTGTTTTTTTTAATTTCATTAAGTTCAGTTTGTTATCTGTCTCTTTGATATCATATCTGAGAAATTGTTGCCAAATCCAATGCCATGTAGCTTTTGTTCTATGCTTTCTTCTAAGAATTATGTGGTTTTAGGTCTTACATTTGGGTACAGATCCATTCCGAGTTAATTTTTGCATATGACTTTAGGTAAGTGTTCAACTTCACTTTTTTTGCATGTTGATATCCAGTTTTCCAGCATGATTTATTGCAGACTGTCTCTTCTCCATTGAATGGTCTTGGCAGCCTTATCGAAAATTATTACATCATATATTCAAAAGTTTTTTTCTTTGTTCTTTATACTATTTATCTATATGTCTGCCTTTAAGCCAATATCACATTGTTTTGATTACTATAGCTTCACAGTACGTTTTGAAATCAGGAAGTATGAGTCATCCAGCTGTGTTCTTTTTCAGGACTATTTTGCCTATGTGGGAATGCTTGAGATTCCATATGAATTTTAGGATGAGTTATTCTATTTATGCAATATATAGTCATTGAAATTTTGATAGGGATTTTATTAACTATGTAGATTGTTTTGGCTATTATTAGTGTCTTAAATTTTCCAATCTGTGAACACAGGATGTCTTTTGATTTATTGATGTTTTCTTTAATTTCCTTCAGAAATGTTTTGTCATTTTTTTTATTGAAGTCTTTCACTTTCTTGATAAAGTCATTTCCTAAGTATTTTATTCTTTTTGATGATATTATAAGTGGAACATTTTTTAAATTTCCTTCTCAGATTGTTAATTTTTTGTGTATACAAATAAAACTGATTTTTGTGTGTTGACTTTTTGAGTGTACTATTTTGCTGTATTTGTTAGTTCTAACAGGTTTTCCCCCCCATGAATTCTTTAGGGTTTTCTGCATATAAGATTATGTCATCTACATGGGGCGCCTGGGTGGCACAGTGGTTAAGCATCTGCCTTCACGCTCAGGACATGATCCCAGCGTTCTGGGATCAAGCCCCACATCAGGCTCCTCTGCTGTGAGCCTGCCTCTTCCTCTCCCACTACCTTTGCTTGTGTTCCCTCTCTCGCTGGCTGTCTCTATCTCTATCGAATAAATAAATAAAATCTTTTTAAAAAAAAGATTATGTCATCTACAAACAGAAAGAATTTTACTTATTTCCTTTATGATTTGGATGTGTTTTATTTCTTTTTCTTGCTTAATCATTTGAAGTAGGATTTTCAATATTTCTTTTAATATTTCTATTCATATTTTCTACTTCTTTGATTTATCTTGGTAGGATTTATACTTCTAGGAATTTGTTCATTTTATCTAGTTCGTACAGTTTCTTGGCATTCTGTTGCCTACAGTCTCATTTGTAATCCTTTATATTTCTGTAGAATCAGTAGTAATGTCTCCACTTTCATTCCTGATTTTAGTAATTTGAGGCTTTTCTCCTTTTTTTCTTAGTCTATCCAGCTAAAGCTTTGTCAAATTTGTTTGACAAAATCTTTTAGAAGAACCAACTTTTGGTTTCATTGATTTTTCTTTTCTTCTTAAAAAGTTTCTATTTCATTTATCTGTTCCTAATCTTTTTTTTTTTTTTAAATTTCCTTCCTTCTGCTAGCTTTGGATTTAGTTCTATTTTCACATTCCTTAAGTTGTAAAGTTAGGTTTTTAATTCGAGGTATTTCTTAATTTTTAATGTTAGTGTTCATAGCTGTAAATTTCACTCTTAACGCTGCCTTTGTTGTGTCCTGCTAGTTTTGTAAGTTGTGCTTTTTTTTCATTTTTCTCTATAGTGTTTTCTAATTTCCTTTGTGATTTCTTAGTTTATTCATTCGTTGTTTAAGAGTGTCCTGTTTAATTTTCACAATACTGTGAAATTTCCAGATATATGTGTGTGTGTGTGTGTGTGTGTATATATATATATATATATATCTCCACCATACTGCAAAATTTCCAGATATATGTGTGTGTATATATATATATATCACCATAAATTTGGTTATTATTACTTGTTAAGTCAGAAATACTCTCTAACCTGTAGATCACAGAATAGTCTCTCCCTCTGTGTGACAATTATTCTCTTGTATTCCTCCCCTCACATTGTTAACTCTTCAACATTATTCAGACATTAGTGAATACATCAAGAAGCTTTCTAAATGGATAGATACTGACTTTCCCATAAAATAACACTTTTAATACTATATTGTGATTGTTATGTAATTATTTCTATTCTTTTTATACAGAAATCTCAATGAGAAAAATAAGCTCTCTTTTGACTAGCTTTATCCACAGAACCCAGTAAAAACTGAAACAATATAGTCAATACTCATTTTTTGAATTAAATAAGAAAAAAATCTATATTTACCCTATCTTGCCTCTCACCAGCTTCTAATGAAGGAATGTTGCTTCTGATTATCAATTAGAAAGCTAGCAAAGGCAGTAACCCTTCCAATTATACTATACTCAGAATGTTTCACATGTTTTTTCCTGTGTAGATGGAAGGTGTGATATCAAGCAGACTAGAAAAACTAAAAAATAATTTAGGTCTTAGGAAATCATAATGAAGAGTAATGCTCTATATTTTTATATCACCTGATGATGAACCCATTGCCTCACCGTACATCAGCTTCCCTATATGTCCTACACAGTATAATGTTTTGGTGGGTGTTATTTATTTATAAATAAAAACTGTTTAGCTGATGAGTAAGTCAGACAGTAGTACTCTTCTTTGGAGGTGTCGGGAAATCTTTAAGTATATTTTTGGGAATCAAAATGACAGTAAATATTATTGATAGCTCCGTGAGGTTCAGGGCTGCTGTATGGCCTGCAAATGCATTTGAGAGCAAAGATGTTTCCTGTCTGAAATGCCAATACCAATATGTACCAAAATCCAAATAACCTGTTTGAGAAACATTGAGAGAAAAAGGGAAAGAAATTCTCTTACTCTCTTTATGCTACCTTGGGAATTAAAAGAAAGGTTTTCATTATTAAGCTGTTGATGGAAATTACATTCAATCTTTAATAAACTAATTTAGTTTAATATCATTAAATAAAATAAAATATTAATTTGTAAATTAGAGAATTCTCAAAATAGATTTTTAAAGCAACCTTTATTTCTATAACTAGGTATATCTTTAATTTGCTGCTGTTTTAATCTACTATTACATTAAGTTCACTGAATTCTGTGCAGTTAATACCACTTCATATAAAATTATTCCTTGGTAATGGAATGGAACCATAGTAATGGAACCATCAACTCTGTATACCAGGGAATCCCAATTATAAAATTGATGCATTATAGATTCTTTTTTCCAAACCGTGTCACTGAAGGAGAGGACAAAATGATTATCAAAAGTACCAAAAATTATAAGTTATGTGTATATTTAAATGTTAGCATCAACAGAATTTGCTGGTAGACTGGATATAAAGTGTGAGAAAAAGAGAATGATCAGACAAGGTAGAAATGTGAAATCAAATTAAATGGCGGTATACTGGAGAACAAATAATTTGGAGAGCAGAGAAATTAATGTTTTCATTTTGGACAAATTAATTGGATATCCATGTGGAGGGAATTGTTAAGGAAACAGTGGAATTTAAGGGATTTCAGTTCAAGGACACAGGGCTGGCAGTAAAAACGTAGGAGTCTTCAGCTTTCATATTTAAAGCCAGTGTACTAGATAAAATTATTGAGGGAGATGCATGTAAACAAAGAAGAAAATAGATCCTAGGAGAGAAAAAGACAATGGTACTCTGGAGGCCAGATGAAGACAGTTATTCCATCTCCAGCTTCTGGCATATAAGGTGCAGAAGAATAAACTATGTCAAGAATGTTCTCAGGGCACCTTTAAATTTTAATTAGAGCAAAGTGGAGAATGGAAAATTCAGAGAAAAATTAGAAGTGAGAGATTTTGTTAGTAACTGTGCATTCAAGACAGCACAGAGAGTCTTTCCATAGTGGGGTGAAATATATGATTCAATCAGAATAGGGGGATCACAAGGCTATATGGAAATGAGAAACCAGATAATAAAGTATGACAGCTGAGTCTTGTGGTTTTTTGATGACTAGATGTAAATAGGAATATCTAGTATGTTAAGAGTATTCTTGATGATTTCTGTATGGCAAGGTTCTGAGCTTTCTGTAGAGTGGAGAGGAAGGAGGAGAAAAAGATTTATTACTTAGAGATAGTGTGACTCCTTTACAGTTACAGCACTGACAGTGACATAGGACTATGGATGGCTTTGTAGGCAAACCATGTTTTCTCCACTGGTAATGGTGTGTAGGCAGATGGAGGGATGATGAAGCCAGGACCATGCGAATCTCTCTTGATTGCTTTTTGTCAACTATTTTGTAATCTAGTCATGGTCCACAGCAAATATATATATATATTTTTTTTATCAAAGGGATGAGCTCTGAAGTCCCAAATTAAGCCAAACTGTTATATATTATAATTATTTTTAAATTTGCTCCACACTCTACATGATTTTCTTAGTAGACCTTTGAGGAATATATAACTTAAAATTTCAGTATGTTCAATTTCAGTGAAGTGATTGCCTGAGGGGCATGGAAAAAATAAATACCATGATCAAGATATTGTAAACTTAAATATTCTATAGGACACCCCATTGTTTTTTCTAGGGGATCTGAATATTTAATTGGAAATTAAACTCATAGCTTCATGAAAACATTGTCTAATATTTTTGTTCTTTTGATGTCTTAAATAGGATATGAAATTAAACCATACTTCCATATGTATGTAATATTTATTTTAAAATAGTAAACATGTTAATATATTTTAAGTGGTATTTCAAAATCAAGATTTGTAGGAAAATAAATTGTGTGTTTATAAGACTGTCCTATGATTCCGGGCCTGTAACGGTCATAGTACCTCCTCTTTGTAGGTTAATTGATGTCTGCATTATTTTCAAAAGTAAGTTCAAATCCCCATAATACTCTTGTTGTAAGTGCCCTTGTATTCAATTTACTTTCTGTTTCAGGGAGCAAAAGAAAAAAAAAGGGGGAATATGAAGCTTAGAGAGTGAGGTAATAATGCGGTCAAAACCAAAATGAAACACAGAAGTCAATGAAGTTATCAATGCTTACTATGAAAATTAAGTGTAATTTAATATTTTAAACTCAAGTTACAGTTTAAACCCAATATATACAAACTAGTGACATACCATTAATTGATCTATCTTTCATACACTCATAAACTATCTCAAACCAGTACCAATACAGCCAAGCAACTTAAATCACAAACATGTGATACTACATTCAATGATGATAAGGCTTGTGGGTGCATGTGAAGATAAATGAAAACCCATTGCTAATAATCAAAAAACTCAGTCATTGTATTATTACTCATAATTAATACCCAGCGATTAAAACAATAATAATCACTGACAAAACGTTTATCTCACATAGTAAAAATTTCACTGCAAATATGTTCTAACAAATCCAGCTTCAGAAATGCACATGTATAATTCATTATGGTATTTGTCTTTTTTTTCCATTTACAGAAAAGACTTGTATATTTAAAGTGCTCTTTAATATTGAATGTTATCAACAAACACTAAAAATCTTCTGTAAGTAATAGCAACATATGGTAAGAGTTTGAATTTTTATTTCTGTGAACACCCTGTTCAAATCACAAGTTTTGGGACATTGTAACTCAAATATATAGAGAAAAATATAGGCAAAATATAATGGTTTCAATGAAAATCTTTTCCCATTTACTACTAATTTGTGCTCTGTAGATAATTCTAGAGTTGCTTCAGTGGTAGAACTATTGTACGTAGATTTCCTTTTAATAAAACTAGGCAAAAAGCAAATATTCTCAAGAAATATATTTCTACACAATGCAGTTCATTCCTTACAGGACCCACATATCTTTTTCCATGGTATGCTGTCATGGTATGTTACTGGTGGTCACATACCTAAAAATTTAGAATTTTATATATCAATGTTAAAAAAAATCTTTATTTGACTCAATACAGTTGCTCAAAAGATTAAAAGCATTTTAATGACAAGCCAGGTTTTCTGAATGCATTGGAGAAAATACAACTGGGGAAATTGTTACTTTAAGAAAGCAAAATCTTTAATTCCACTGTAGCATGTTTCCTCCCATGTTAATAACTGTTCCACACACAGGCATACCTCGGGGATATTGCAGGTTCAGTTCCAAACCACTGTGATAGAGTAAATATCACAATAAAGCTAATCTAAGTGAAAGTTTTGTCTTCCCAGTGCATACAAAAATTTGTACTGTACTATAGTCAGTAAGTGTGCAATAGCATTATATCTAAAAAAACAATGTATATATCTTAATTTAAAAAAGACTTTATTGGGGCGCCTGGGTGGCACAGCGGTTAAGCATCTGCCTTCGGCTCAGGGCGTGATCCCGGCGTTATGAGATCGAGCCCCACATCAGGCTCCTCCGCTGTGAGCCTGCTTCTTCCTCTCCCACTCCCCCTGCTTGTGTTCCCTCTCTCACTGGCTGTCTCTATCTCTGTCAAATAAATAAATAAAATCTTTAAAAAAAAAAAAGACTTTATTGCTAAAAATGCTAACCATCATCTGAGCTTTCAGTGGGTTGTAATCATTTTGTTGATGGAGGATCCTGCCTCCATGTTGATGACTGCTGACTGAGCAGCGTGGTGGCTGCTGAAGGTTGGGGTGGCTGTGGCAATTTCTTAAAATAAAACACAAGTTTGCTGCATCAATTGACTCTTCCTTTCACGAATGACATCTCTGTAGCATGGGATGCTGTTTTACAGCATTTTACCCAGAGTAGATATTTCAAAATTTGTCAGTTCTCTCGTCCTTGCCACTGCTTTATCAACTAAGTTTATGCAATAGGCTAAATACTTTATTGTCATTTTAACAATCTTCATGGCACCTTCACCAGGAGTAGATTCCATCTCAAGAGACTCTTTTCTTTGATCATCCACAAAAGCAACTCCTTGTCCATTAAAGTTTTATTATGAGATTGCCACCATGCAGTCACATCTTCCAGCTCCACTTCTAATTCTAGTTCTCCTGCTATTTCTACCACACCTGCAGTACTGCCTCCAATGAAGTCTTAAGCCCCCAAAGTCATTTATGAAGTTTAGAGTCAACCTCTTCCAAACTCTTGTTCATGTTGATATTTTGACTTCTTCCCATGAATTATGAATATTCCTAGTGCTATCTATTATGGTGAATCCTTTCCAGAAGGTTTTCAGTTTACCTTGCCCCAATCCATAAGAACAATCACTATCTATGGCAGCTATAACTTTACAAAATGTATTTCTTAAATAATAAGATTTGAAAGTCAAAAGTGACTCCTTGATCCATGAGCCACAAAATGGATGTTGTGTTAATAGGCACAAAAGCAATATGAACCTTATTGTAAATCTCCATTAGAATTCTTGGGTGACCAGGTACACTGCCAATGAGCAGTAGTATTTTGGAAGTAATCTTTGTTTTCGGAGCAGTAGGTCTCCACGGTGGGCTTAAACTCTTCAGTAACTGTGTTGTAAACACATGTGCTGCCACCCAGGCTTTGTTGTTCCATTTGCGGAGCACACACAAAGTAGATTTAGCATAATTCTTAAGGGCCCTAGGATTTTCAGAATGGTAAATGAGCATTGGCTTCAACTCCACCAGCTTCATTAGCTGCCAACAAGAGTTAACCTGTTCTTTGAAGCTTTAAGCTGGGCATTGACTTCTCCTCTCTAGCTATGAAAGTCCTAGATGGCATCTTCTCCCAATAGAAGGCAGTTTTGTCTACACTGAAAAAAATCTGTTGTCTCCTGTAGCTGCCCTAATTAGTTTTCCTGGCTAGATCCTCTGGACCACTTGCTGCAACTTCTACATTAGCACTTGCTGCTTCACCTTGTGCTTTGTTATCATGGAGACGGCTCTTTTCTTAAATCTCATGAAACAACCTCTGCCAGCTTCAAACTTTTCTTCTGCAGCTTCCTCACCTCTCTCAGCCTTCATAGAATTGAAGTGTTAGGGCCTTGCTCTGGATTAGGCTTTGGATTAAGGAAATATTAAGACTGGTTTGATCTTCTATCTAGACCACTACAACTTCCTCCGTATTGGCAATAAGGTTGTTTCGCTTTACTATTCATATGTTCACTGGAGTAGTACTTTCAGTTTCTTTCAAGAGCTTTTCCTTTGCATTTTACAACTTGGCTAACTATGTGGCGCAACAGGCCTAGTTTTTGACGGATCTCAACTTCGACATGCCTTCTTTAAGCTTAATCATTTCTAGCTTTTGATTTAAAGTGAGAGACGTGCAATTCTTCCTTTCACTCGAACACTTAGAGGCCATGGTAGGGTTGTTAATTGGTCTAATTTCAATATCATTGTATCTCAGGGAATAGGAGGCCCAAGGAGACAGAGAGAAATAAACAAACAGCCCGTTAGTGGAGCAGTTACACACTCAATATGAATGGATTTTTTGCCATCTTATATAGGTGTGGTTTGTGGCACCCCAAAACAATTACAATAGTAACATCAAAAATCACTACTCTAATACAGATTTCCATAGCAAATATAATAATAATGAAAAAGTTTGAAATATTCTAAGAATTCTCAAAATGTGACACAGAGACATGAAACAAGAAAACGCTGTTGGAAAAATTGTGTTAATTGATTTGCTTGAGTCACAAACCTTCAAATTGTAAAAAACACAGTATCCATGAAGTACAATAAAACAAGGTATGCCTGTATACTAGAGAACTGTTTGAAACCCTTCATAGTTATGGAATGAAACAAATATGTTACTATGACATAAGACATCTGAAGAAAGTACAATATGTCAATCTAAAATCTGAAATAAAACCAAACCAGACAGTTTTGAAATTCCAAGTTATCCATGAAAAAATGGATATGAGAAAATTGAGTCAGAGTAGATATAATTATTTGATAAATTTGAAAGTATCTAATCTTCAGGAAATAAAGAAAAAAACTTACAAAACAAAAAAAGAGAGAAAGTAAATTATGAAGAGTCACAATTGGAAAATAAAGAGAAATAATTTTTATAAGTAATGTGATATGTTATTGACACAATTAAGATTCATTAGTCTGACCATAATTGTTTTGTAAAGAAGTTCTTATAAAAAACAAATATTAATATATAAGGAACATTGTACTATTTAGTAGAAAAACATTCATGGAAGATTTGAATTGAATATTGAATATTCAATATTGAATTGAATATTGTTGCAATTAACAGACAGATATATATATATATACACTAAGATTAAATTTACATTGTTTTCATTTGTGATATCTTTCTCTTTCTGATATTACTAATCATACATCTCTTGAACAAACCTGATTAGTGAGGATGCATATTACCTATTTAAATCACCACAGTATCTCCAACTCAGAGTAAATAATAGCTTTGGGCAACAATAAAATGTGACTAATGGCCTTGTTCATTTGAACACTGTAAGAAGAGGCAGAATCACTCATGGAAAATTGTGATTGGTGGAATGAATAAGTGGTAATTGCTTCACATTAAATAAACAAAGGACACTATCATATATTAATACATTCACAGTTTATTACAGTTTAGACATATTCTAATCAACGCTGACAGCAATTGAATAGATTCGTTGCACCCAAAGGTGCTGTTTATTAATTTATCTTAACAAATGATGTTGTGTTAAGGTAAATTATGTTTTTTCATATGTTGCAGGTTTTTCCCTTGAAACTTGAACAGGATGCTTATTCATTTGTCCTTTTTTAAATGTAAAATTATTTTAGATCAACATTTACTGGGGTTTTAAGGGAAAGTTTTTTGTTTTTGAATGACTTTTAGAAAGTAAAAAAGGGAGATATTTGAGCTGTTACTCAAATTGTGAAGAGATTTATTGTGAATTTTCTATTTGTCTTTATTTACCTTATATGTGAACAAGGAGTAATAAGCTGTTCCACTTAACTTTTAATGATCTTGAACATTTAAAATGTGATAGACTAGGGAAATAATTGAAAATTTTTAAAAAATCACTGTAATGATTATGATACATAGTTTAAAATGGAATATTTTAAAAGTAAAATTTTATTTGTGTCCACTCATTATACACAATTACATATAAGTAGGACCATGCCAAACAATTTCATGTACCCCAAGCATATTTACCTTTCCTTTCTTCTGTTCTTTACATATAGTGCTCAGAATAATGCTTTTACATTTTTTAATGTGATCAACCTTATTTATTTATTCATTTGCTTATTTATGGTAAGAAAATATGGTATTTAGGAGGGCACATGTCACATGGTGCACTGGGTGTTATACGCAAGTAACGAATCATAGAACTTTACATCAAAAACTAGGGATGTACTGTATGGTGACTAACAATATTATAAAAAAATATTATAATAAAAAATATGAAATCTACCTTTTTAACAAATCTTTAAGTGTACAATATAGCATTATTAACTAAAGGCACCATATTCAATAGCAGATCTCTAGAATTTGTATGACTGGAACTTTATATGCATGACACAGCAACTTCCTATTTCCCTTTCTTCCCCACCCGCTTTCTAGCAACCACCATTTCACTCTGGTTCTATGAGTTTCACTATTTTAGTTACCTCATATAAGTGAAACCATGCAGTATTTGTCCTTCCGTCACTGGCTTATTTCACTTAACATAATATTTTCCAGGCTCATCCACTTTGTCACAAATGCCACAATTTCCTTCTTTTTAAGGCTGAATATTTTCACTGTACCATCTTTCCTTTTTTTACCTTTTATCTTTTGATGATCAATTTTTGGTTTGTTTCCATATCTCTTCTATTTTGTAAATGTGCTGCAATGAATATGGGAGTAAAGATATCATTTTAAGATCATGATTTCAATTCTATTGCATATATATCCAGAAATGGGATCTAGTGGTAGTTACATTTTTAACTTTTTGAGGAGATTCTATACTGTTTTCTGTAGAAGCTCCACCAATTTGCATTCTTATCAACACTATAGAAGGATTCCAATTTCCCCACTTCTTTACCAACACACACACACACACACACACACACACACACGCATGCACGCACCTACAGATATATAGATATACCCATTCTAATACGTGTAAAATAATATTTCATTGTAATTTTGATTTGTATTTCCCTGATAATTAGAGATGTTTAGCATCTTTCCATATACCTGTTGTTCATTCCTGTATTTTCTTTGGGAAGATGTCTATTCAATTCCTTTGACCACTTTTAAAATTAAGTTACATATTATTGTTGCTGTTGCTGTTTTTATGGAGTTGTATGAGTTCTTTACATAGTTTGGATATTAACCGTCCATCGTATGTATAATTTGTAAATATTTTCCTTCATTCCTTAGGAAATCATTGTCTTAAACAGTCGTGAAGGTTTTCCCTTAAATTTTCTCCTAGGGGTTTTACAGTTTTAAGTGTATGTTTAAATCCTTATTCCTTTTAGGTTTATTTGTGTGAGTGATGTAAGATAAGGGTCTAATTTCATTCCTTTGGGTGTGAATATCTAGTTCCCTAGCACTATTTGTTGAAGATTTTACCTTTCCCCCATTGGCACAATTCTCTAAGATTAGTTTACCATATATGCATGAGTTTATTTCTGGATTCCGTTCTGTTCCCTTTATCCATATGTCTATCCTTCTGCCAGTATCATACTGTTTTAATTAATTTAGCTCTGTAATATATTTTGAAACCAGAAAGCATGATGTGTCCATTTTGTTCTTCTTTATCAAGATTGCTTTAGTTGTTCAGAGTCTTTTATGGTTCCAATTGAAATTTAGAATTATTTTTCAGGGCACCTGGCTGGCTCAGTTGGTTGAGTGTCTGCCTTCGGCTCAGGTCATGATTCCCGGAGTCTTGGGATCGAGCCCCGCATCGGGCTCCTTGCTCATCAGGGAGTCTGCTTCTCCCTCTCCCTCTGCCCCTCCCCACTGCTTGTGCTCTCTCTCTCTGTCAAATAAATAAAATCTTTAAAAAAAAAGAATTATTTTTCTTTTACTATAAAGAAATGCCATTTTTTTTTACAGGGATTGCATTGAATCTGTAGATAGCTTTAGGGAGTTATGAACATTTTAACAATATTAAGTCTTCTAACCCATGACCAACCCCTATTTATATTTCAAGGTTCAACTACAATTTCTTTCAGCAAGTCTTTCCTGATACTCTTTTTTTGCATTCCCTCAAAATCACTATTATAGCATTTGTAGTATTAGAATGTGAATGTTTTCCTTGTGTGCCTCTCCTACACAGGACAGATTAAAAGGAAAAAAAAAAACACATATCATTTTGATATATATAATTTGTTTTTACAGCAAATTTTATATTATTTTAATATTAATAAAGTATTTTACATTATTAAATTAATGCTATGACTATAATAAAATTGAACTTTAGAATATATCTTCAACGACTACCTGCAAACATATGCAACATATCTGCACATCTGTAAACTAAGTTTAAATCTTTCTTTCTCTCCATCTCTCTCTCTTTCTGTCTCCATATATATCATTACATATCTACATACAAATTAATGTAAAATTTAAATATATATGTTCTATTATTGAAGAAATAGTGCAATTTTTCAGGATAGTATCTTTCCTTGTGGATTTTTAAAACCACTGAAAATGCTGAGTCAGTCTGTTATTCACCACGTTTTTGAAGTCTCTAGTTATAATTATTCACACTGTAATCAAACAACTAAAACAAAAGTAACATTAATGCATATATGCATATATATACACAAATAAAGGGGTTTAATCATGAAGCCTCACTCATTCATTCATTCTTTCACTCATTCCACTTATTCAGTAAATGATATCATATCTGTATGCACCAGACATTTTACTTAGCACTCTGCATGAGATTATGAACACAGCAAGCAAAATACCTCACTCATATCACAGAGCTTAAAATCTAGATACAGAGACTCAGAGTAAGTGAACATCAAATTAATTAAGTATTGATATTTTGAAGACTTTAGTGTCAAGGATAAAGATAAGATGATGAAAGGAAATCTGTATTAAGAAGTAATATTTGCATTTACTTGACTATTGAAAAGGACCTAGATGAACAAAATACAGGAAAAATTATTAGTATTTTTTTCTGGGTAAAAGGGATGATATGTGCAAAGACACTCAGTCTAAATAATGCTGAATGAATGTCAAAACTAAAAGATGAATAATTTGAAAGGTGTATGCCAAAGGCAGGAAGAATGGCACAAGGTGGGCGTTAGGAGCTAGAAAGGTGGAAAATTATGAGGTTCTAGTTGCAAATCAACTAGTGTTGATTTGAAAATTATGAGGATCATAACAAATCACTGGGATTTGATTCTAATTTTAAAGGAAATATGAATGAACAGAAACAATGTGATCCTATTTATATTTTGAAAGCTTAAATTTGCCACTGTATAGAGGATAGATAGAATTCAGCCACAAATTGAAATAGAGATGAGTTAGGTAACTGTGTTGTTCTCCAGTTAGTAGATTTATCTGTGCATCACAGATGTTTTTTTGAAATGGCTGCATAGTGATATAAGAAGAAATACCAAAGAAAGAGCAGATGTGATTTTTTTTTTGGGGGGGGGAATGACAAAATTACAATTTACTGATCACATGTATTGGAAGATAGTTATCTTCTGTACAAAGCTATTCTTTAATTACAATATAGAATTCTATATGGGCCATTTACATTGTGACTAAATATACTTAAATTTGAATTTAACACCTTCCAAAGAACACATCTGTTGCAAGACAATGCATATGTGAAAATGCATCTGGACAATTAATTTAAACTTTGAAATTTGACTTGAAAATTATTACCTAGCCTGTTAAAGCCTTAAAAGTTAATAATTCTCAAGGTAGAAAATGGCAAAATCTTTCCACTCGTAAGGCAAGTGGAACATAAATAATTCACAGCATTTTATTAATATGAATTGATTGGGTTATTACTTGGTATACACTGCTCTGCATTTTGCTTATGTCTGCTCTGTCTATAAACAATTATAGATAACTATTAGTTACACTGAAAGGATAGTTACTATATAGAAAGAAGAGTATCTTTTGAATTTAGATAGACATCAAAGAAAAAAACTGAAAACCATGTTGTTATAAAGTTATTTCCACTGATTTTTTACCACAGTCCATAATTTCTAAAATTTTGGGTGGAGTCACATTAGCAAATTTCACTATCATCTTTAATTGCCACGTAGAATGGAATACTTATTTCTATTGATGAACAAATTCTCTTTTTGTAGGCTGATGAATCAGAGGAGATAAAGACAATCTGAAGGTTATCTAGTACCACAGTTAGCTCTATGAGCTACCTTTAAAGCAGATATGTATCATTTCTTTATCTTCCAGTCATCTACACCTTATACAGTTTACTTTATGTAACCTTAAGGTGTCACGGGATGCAGAACTCAATTCTCAGTGTACAAGAGGGAAAGACCAGATATTCCTTTAATCAGTTACCTTGGCATTTAGAGCAGGGCCAGGGGGCAAAGCCACACCTAATCAGATACAAAAAGAAAAAAAGAAACGAATAGAGAAAACAAAACAAAGAACACAGAAATTTTGAATCTGGCATTAGTGGTGAAATCCCAAAAGTAGGAAGAGTAAAGAATTCAAGCCCTTTATATGATTAGAAGCGAGTGGCCCTCCCTGACAGCCGAGCTTTAGGAAACCAGTTAAGGGTGTCAGGTGGTAGAAGGTGGGGGACTTCTCTATTTGTCAGGGAACACTAACAGCAGCTCTGTTGGGTTGTGATGGGTGTCATCCTCACTTTACAAGTAAAGATAAAGAGGCAGAGAGTGTTTACACAATTTGCCAAACTAACAGATGGTGAGTGTGAAACAGACGTTATGATTCAGAGTTTGTCCTCTTAATCAATACACTACAGAGCTTTCTTCACCCATATAGAAATATAATCCAAAGCTATGGAAATCCCTTTCAAAGATGCTGACACATCACTCACTAATGAATTTTTCAAGGCTTTGGTGAAGTAGACGTCTTAAGCATCCTATAAGAAGATATAGATGCAAAATGGGTGATTTACAAATTATAAATCCACTCTAACTTCTCCTCCCGATATCTGTACCTGGAGATTATTTTCCTCCCTGATGGTTTCTAGTCAATTATCAGAATATAATCTCAATTATTTGCTTGGTTGGTTGTCTGAGACTAAATCTCAGTGGCCGGTAATAAATACACATGCCATAAATCCCTTAATATAATGATACTCTTGAAATTCACTTCATTTGAAAATGGCTCATTGATTTTAGTGGACATGGCAGAATCCTGGAAGGGCTTAAATGACCAGTGAGTACTTTCAACAGCAGAGTCCAAGTATTTATCAGATCTATCTCACATGCAGGAGTCTTTAGTAGCAGCTGATAAGATCCCATGATTGGCAACCTGCTAATATTCCACTCACTAATAATTTTTAAAATAAAATAAAGTTAGGCTTTGGTAATGGAGGCTTTCTCTGAAATACTAGAATCATGACTGCTGAATTAATTCCTAAGTCAATTTAGTTCACAGATTCAGAAAGACCTAAAAAAAAAAAAATAAGATAAACACATTCTCAGAATCTTCTTTCTAGCCTTCTCTAATGACAAAGGAATAACTATACAATCAGAAAGTGAAACACTTAGATCTTTTTAGTATATGTCAACAGTGACTATACATTTTCATTAATCTGGGGACTAAGACATGTTCTTTTTTCCTTAATTACAGTGGAGGCTAGAGCACCAAATAATAAATGAAGTCTTGAATGAAATTCACTTCATGGTAAACCTACTTTGATTCTAAAACTAATCCATTATTCCTTCACAAATTACCAGATTTATTGTTCAGGAATAAATGTGCTCTACAATTATAAACATTCTCCTACGGGTGCCTGGCTGGCTCAGTTGGTAGAGCATGCAACTTTTGATCTCAGGGTTGTAAGTTTAAGTCCCACATTGAGGTAGAGAGATTACTTAAAACTAAAAATCTTAAAAAAGAAAAGAAATCTCCTATTGTCATTTGACCAAAGAAGTAGGGTCTATTATGAGAAAGTCCAAATGGAGATTCCTACGAGCATGTTTTTACTTCCCAAAATAGTAGTGATTAAGAGCACAGACTCTAGAATCAGACCACACAGATTAAAATCACAGTTCTACCACTTAAATGCTTTGTGACTTTACACAAATATCTTAATCATTTTAGGTTCTAATTTTGCTATATGCAATTAGTTATAATATCTATTTTATAGATTGCTATATATTTTATGGAGCATTTATAATAATGTTTGGCCTGCAATAATTATATATTAGTGTTTGATTAATCAGTCAATCAAACAATACCAATATTTTGGGAAAGTTCAAAGAAATATATTCAACCATCTAAAATTTTACACTGAAGAAATAATTCCTTTCACATCTTCTTTCATCTTCTTTTAGTTATCAATTATTTCTGGAGAATGAAACAGATGGGTCTTAAAAAATAAGAGTCAGGGACGCCTGGGTGGCTCAGTTGGTTAAGCGTCTACCCTCAGCTTAGGTCATGATCCTGAGGTCCTGGGATCAAGTCCCACATCAGGCTTCCTGCTTAACAGGGAGTCTGCTTTTCCCCCTTACCCTCCCCCTCCACTGCTCTATCTCTCTCTCTCTCTCAAATAAATAAATAAATAAAACCTTTAAAAATAAGAGTGGATTGTCATGTTTTTAATCTTTTATTGACTAATAATCACTGCCACTTCGGCTTGTTCTCTTAAAATGGATAAGTAAGTAAAAGCTTGGTGCCTGATATATTCTTATTTTCTCATTAAAATAAAATTTCTATCCCAGAAGTCAGAAAAACTGGAAGCACTTGTCTTTCCTCTAGCAAGAACAGCAACGCTCTACCTGTAATGTCTTACCGCAGTGTGCAATCACTTGTGGGTTGGGAATAGCCACTTAGACTTGAAGGAACTTGACCATCTTACTATCTCAAAGGACATCCTCTAATGACATTGGCATCACAATAGAAACTGAAGAGGAGAGGTCATCTAGATGCTATGGTAATCTGCATGCCACATGAAAAGTGATCATTCTCATGAAAACTCTGTCATATTAGTGGAGTGATTGGATATTAATAGATATTTTGAGATACCGACTCCACAGTATAGGGCAAGTTTCTGCACATTATTTCTTGCACCACTAAACCAAGTTGTCAAATGTTTGGAAGTTTTCAGAAATTTGAAATGATATGTGTTGTGCTTCTCTGACCCATTTAGACTCAGGGAAGGCCAGCTTTGAAGTACCACAGGAAGGCTTCTGGACGATATAGGCTGCAGCGTATACAGCTTTACTATCTATCCGTTATAATCCTATTGGTCTAGTATTGCTTAAGTATCTGCCGTAAAGACAGTTTTGGCCTTCTGCTGTGGTAAAGGCCATTAGAGGAGTCATCATGTATATACAGACCACATCTTTATCCATTCACCTATCAGCAGACACTTAAGTTTGCGTCCATATCTTGGCTATTGTAAATAATGTTGCAATAAACATAGGGATGCATATATTTTTTTCAAATTAGTGTTTTCATTTCCTTTGGGTAGATATCCAATAATTGAATTATTGGAACATGTGGTATTTCCATTTTTAATCTTTGGAGGAGACTCCATCCTGTTTTCTACAGTGGCTGTACTAATTTACATTCCCACCAACAGTGTGCAAGGGTTCCTCTTTCTCTGCATCCTTGCTAACATGTGTTATTTCTTGTCTCCTGGATTCTAGCCATTCTGATAGGTGTAAGGTGATATCTCATTGTGGTTTTGATTTGCATTTCCCTGAAGATTAGTGATGTTAGCATCTTTTCATGTGTTTAGCGGTCATCTGTGTGTCTTCTTTGGAAAAATGTCTGCCCGTATTTTAATCAGGCTGTTTTTTGATGTCGAGTTGTATAAATTCTTTATATATTTTGGATATTAACCTCTTATCCTATATACCATGGACAAATATCTTTTCCCATTTAGTAGGTTGCTTTTTCATTTTGTTGATGAAAAAGACAATGCGATATTATACAATAAACAAAAAAAGCTGAATCAGGTCTATGAACACAGAGAACAAACTGATGGTTGCCAGGAAGAAAGGCATGGCTGGGAAAAATGGGTGAAGGGCAGTGAGAGATACAGTTTCTGGTTATTTAATAATAAGTCACAGGAATACAAGGCACAGCATAGGGAATCTAGTCAATGCTATTGTAATAGTGTATGGTGACCGATGGTGGCTACACTTGGGGTGAGCACAGCATAATGTATAGAGATGTTGAATCACTATGCTGTACACTGAAATTAATGTAACATTGTGTTCAGCTATACTCAATAAAGGAAAAGAAGAGTCACAGTGATGTCCCCCAAGGTCTGGGACAAAAAGATGTGCTACCTTAACTATTTTTCTTTTGAAAAATTGTTCTTTTCTTGTTTCTGTACAATGGTATAAACTAAAATTCTTAGCATGGTATGAGATAATTCCACGTGGTGACTCAGGAGTTATGACAATTCTGTTGGCAATAAATTTAGACATTCCCAGCAGTGCTTTATCATGAAATAAAGGTGGTACATGTGAGATTATTTCAAGCATGTCCAGACAAGTACGAGCACTTTGTGTTAGTAGTTGATTTACACTCACAGCTTTACTGTGCGGCCCCTTAATGTCTCACCTCAAAACACATGTATGACGTCATCAGTGATTTCTATGACCATGGGTCTGATGAGAAAACTACCCAATTCTGGTTTATAGCTAACACTATACCATTTACTTGCACCAGCAAAAAGTACACAACAGTAACAAAATCCCACTTTTACATAATCCTAAATTATGATGTAGAGAAGGGAACATCTCTTAGTAGTCAGAGCCTCAATTGACACAATCATCATTTCAGTTTCACTTCAAGGGAAAGAAGGCCTGGTTTGAGGTATCTATGAATAATGCTTTGATAGGATAACCAGATGTTTAGAAGAAACGCATGGATGGATTAAAAATGTCTGGGAAGATATATATTAATAGACTTCTTAATTTGTGACCAGAATATTTGTGTGTCATATAGTGGGTCGGCAAAAGCTCTCCAAGAAGAGAAGACCTATAATAAGACAATATGAGAAAATCACTCATTTTGGGAAGTAGGTCAGCATTCTTCCCCAGGTAACAGAAGAGATCCTGGTTGCAGGGCTGGAGTCTCAGCAATACAGCACTCCTCTTACTAAGACTGACCTTGTTACTGTCACCGCTCATTTTTCAGTACCATAAACCCGAGAAGCAGTCATCTACCTAGTGGAAACTGATGATATAGGAATCTTGCATCCTTTTCATCAAAGTGGGCACAGTTTTATTTGCACCAATGTCGACAGTTGTTCTGGATTGTGCTGCTTCTAAGCCCTGCAAGATTTCCAACCTTAAATTTAGGGAACACTGCTCTGGCAGTATCTCAACACTGCTTCTGGGCAAGGAACTTAATTTACTACAATAAAAGAAAAAAAGGACAATTAATTTGTCATATATTTTATGACTCTGACAGACTTTATTAAAACCTTTAATTTTTTTTTTATTAAAATCCAGAATGCTTAATGTGGCCAACAAAAACCTATGTTATCTGGCTTCTGCCTTTCTCAGAGCCCAATATCCAACCACTCCTCACTTCTCAGGGTTCCAGCCTGAGATGGTGTAATTTTTCCATTCTCTGATCGAATCTCAAAGGCCTCATGTGGGATGTTCCCGAACCTGTAAGTCTCTCCTCATTTCCATGTCTTAGCTCAAATTTAGTCATTATGTAGATGTCAGATTGAGTGATATTACCACAAAGAAACCTACCCTTACTTCTACAGATTATATCAGGCTTCTTTCTTAATACTGTCACAGCTCTCTGTACTTTTTCATTTTTCTTATCACACTGTAATTAATTATTTAGTAACCATTTCTGTGTCTCCCCCTTTGGAATTAAGCCCATAAGGCATAGGCCATTTTTAACTTATCCGTTTCTGTATTCATGTGATCTATCGCTGTGTTTATATGTAATAGGTACAAAAAATATTTCTTGAATGAATGAACAAATGAGTAAATTATTTCACTGTAAGTTAATTCCTCACAGGGAACTTGGAGTTTTACAATTAATGACTGAGAGGAAGGCCATTTACCCGGTCACATCATCATCCCTATCATCCTTTCATGATAGTAGGGTGGTGAGTTGCATGGTGAGAACCCTTATTTTAACATGTCTATCCCATATCTGTGCCCCATGTCACTTCATCGAACACTTATCAATACATTAGCAGTGGTCTCACCCATGGGGAGTATCCTAAGCATTTAAAAATATTGTATATTCAAGTTCTCAGTCCACGTCATCGAATTCCTTGAAGATTTCTTTGATTTTCTGAGAGCATTTTTCATCATAGGCCCATAAGACATTTGTAATAAGCAAATGATCTGATAAAGGGACAAACATGTTTCTAGCTATTGGAAAACAGTTGCACATCCACACCCAATGCTCAGATTATAATGATACACTTGTCAAAACACAGTACAATTATGTTATGAATAGGAAGTAGATTTCATATTTTAATCTTAATGAAGATTAGATATTTGAATTCTGTAGACATGTGTCTGAGTTTAATAACCATCAAATGCATGTTCAGATTGAATGACCGAGTCAATTATTTTTCCAAATGTAGTGATTAAAAGAGTTTTAAATACATAAGAATAGCAATAGAACAACTCATGAATATTCTGTTTCCAAAATTAATCACAAGTCAACTTCATAGTTTATGTTTGTGGAATCATTATTATATGATTTGGAGATGCTGATGAGTTACAAAGTAATGGAATGCTAATAACTTTTGGAAGGGGTAAAACAACTAAAGGGCATGAATAAGCCATGTAGCATTTAGCACAGGGATCTCCTCCGCTTTTTGGGTCTGGACTTCCATGTTTCTGAAAGAGATCATTTTCTAACCTATAGATTTCATAGTTTATGGGACAGACCCTAAAAACTAAAATAGTATACATAAAAATTTATATTTTATATTTCATACTTTTAGAGTAGTAAATTAATGGTTAATGGCTGCTTTTTTCCCTACAGTATAAAATTCTGTATCATTTGATGTTACTGTAGTTGCAAATTATTTTGTGCATTTCAAAGATGTGGAAGAAGATTTAAGAAGGTTTAACTGAAGCTAGTTTGCCTGCCCCACTTCCTCACCAGGACTATGTCCCCTCAGTGTTCAGATCAATGAGATGAGACATTAAGGGGCTGCACAGTAAGTCACCTACACTGAATTTAGGTGCTGCCACTGGTTGTGTACAGGGAAAAGGTGGGAGAAATGGAAAGAGCAGGGAAAAAATAATCGTTATAATGCAGCACAGTTTAGGATCTGAGAGCAGATTGTACTTCAGGAAACATGCTGCCTAAAATGTGCTACTTTCTTGACAAGATTGTAGGAGATTTTTGTTTTTTTGTGGGTTTTTTTTTAAGATTATTTATTTATTTATTTTAGAGAGACAGAGACAGAGAGTGCAGGGGGGAGGGACATGGGAAGAGAGAGAAAGAAACACAAGCAGACTCCACAATGAGGATGAAGCCATGGAGGGCTGGGTCTCAGGACCCTGAGATCTGTTCTGAACTAAGACCAAGAGTTGGAGGCTTAGCTGACTGAGCCACCGGGCACCCCTGTAGGAGTTTTTAAACTCCCACCAACAGAGGGCAGAGAATAGGTTATCTCCTTATGGAGCTATAGAAAATTGTGGTGATAAAGTAAATGGAAAGATATTTCTGATTGAAATTCAGAATATTTAATAAATGAGTTATGATTTTGGATAAGTTCATGAATAAGGCACTGGCTAAGAATAAGTTCCAGCTAAGCAAAAATAGGACATGAAAGCCATGATCTAATATGATATAATAAGGCAAACCTACTCCAACCTTGAATGTTGGCTTTCTTTTATACATTCATAAACCTATTTACCATATGTCTGTGCCTCCATTATTTCATGAATTCAGCAAAAATTGAATAATTTTATCAACTCTGTGCCAAAGGCAGTACAGAATAAAAGAAAAGGACTAATAAGATAAAATTTCTGCCTTCAAGAAAATTCCATTTTCCTGGACGGAGTTGGAAGAGCAAACAGTAATACAGTAGAGGAAATTTTAAGTAAGAATGAACTGAATGTTGAGGGAAAGGTTGTAAAAGACAGCAGAACAAATGTGGAACATAGCAAATAGTTCCAGATTGCCGAAGTATAATGATGTAGGTGAGGAATAGCAACGACGGAAGTCTAAAAAATGGTTAGGAGACATTAATCATGAATGTCCTAATGTATAATGTCAGGAAATATGTATCTTATTTTACAATCAATGAAATGAGATTGGAGGATTTTAGAAAGGTGATTATTACTGGTGATGTGGACAATGATAGGAGAGAAGATTGTAAGAATTCAGTCCAGTTAGAGAGCTGGCGTAAAGGTCCAGGTGAAAAATATTCCAGGAGTATTCTAATATTATGTTATTGAAGAACATAGATAAAGATCCTATTCATAAGGAGGGAAATCAAGAGCTTAACGTCTTATTTGGAGGACATGGGTATTGACATAAGGTGTGATGGAAAAGAAGTAGTTCAGGATAAATCCAAGATGCAAGTGACTAGGTAAATAGAGATGTTTTGACCAAGACAAGGAATAAAAGAAAAGTATTTGGATATAAGTTTAAATGAATTTGTAAAGATAAATGTGTATCTCAAACATAGTTATTTGATGAAACATTAAGCCTTTACCGATTTCATTATTTAAAAAAAATGTTTTTCATAATTGAATATTTTTCCTCCATCATTGTTTTTGAAGTGTCTGCCAGGTAGAGGGTAATGACTTCTGGTTTCATGCAGACTTTATTTCCAGAAGTCAGGGAGAAGCAGTATGCACAGACAGTATTCCTAAAACTCACAAGAGAACTAGAGATGTATGTGGTTTAAACAAGGAATATTCAGAAAATTAAAGTTTTATTCTTTGCTGCCGCCATTTGAAAATCCTGCCAAGAAAGCACAGCTGTGGTTTTTCTCCTTCACATTAGTCTTGCTTTCAATAAGACTGAAATATAAGGGGGATGGGGGTGGGGGGGCACTAGATAACTGCAACCAGCTATTTTTGAGAAAGATTAATGCAACAGAATTTTTTCTAGTACTAATTTAGGTGTAATTTAGAAGGCATTCTTGTGTTGCACCATCCATCATAGGCATAGGATATAGAAAAATAAATAAGTAATTAAAAACATGTTTATTTTATCTAACTTCCTGTTCCAATATATTCATCTAGGACAGTTGTTAATAGGGGGACAGGATTTGTTTTTCAATTTTGAATACATAAGTAAAAGAGTGTATTATAATGAAAGTCTTTGCAAGTATCTCCTTTAGCAATTTAAGGTCAATTAATTGAAAAATTAAAACACATTGTTCAAAAAAAATTAAAAAATAAAATACATTGTTCACTTGTGTATTCTATTAGAAAAAGAACAAACATTTGCTTATCAACATTCTGGCACACACTCTACTAAATATGTTTGAATTATCTATTTAATTATCACAGGAACTATTTAAGATAGAAATTATTGCCTCAACCTTTCAAATGAGAGAAACCAGTTCTCATAGATGTTATTTGTTCTAGGTCACTTAGCTAGTAAGTAGTAGCTAGAATTTGAACTTAGATGATTCTCAATTCTATGGTATGTTTACTGGGCAGATAGAAGATGCAAAAAAAAAAAAAAGACTTTAA
>NC_048219.1:72585733-72624808 GCF_002007445.2 Ailuropoda melanoleuca | reverse complement strand
AAAACTAAAAATAAAGGCCGAAAGTCCAACACATTACTTGACCATGAACTTTTCTAGCTACTCCCCAATCACCTTCCCTTTTTAGCCAATTTCTCTATGGTATAGATTACTGTCTGTGTTCACTTTCTCATTTCTAACATGCCCTAAACATTGGGAATCTGGCATCCACTTGCAACTTTTAAATAAAACGATGGTCTCCTCCTTCATATAAAATATGCATTGAATTGCTCAGTCCTATTATTTGAGCAATATAAAGCATTTGAAACCACTGACTACTTATTTCTTGAAATTGTTTTCTCTTTGGTCTCTCTGAAACTGATCTTCCTTGATATTTGCTCCTCTCTCTGAATTTTGTGCATTAAATATTCTCTTTTTCAGACCACATTTTAACCCAAGCTGCTCATAAATCTTAGTTCAATGTTAAGCTTTAATAATTTTAGAATTATAAACGCTATAAATTAAAAAGAAAAAGTACTTGAGAGTTTAATTATTTACACTTCTTTTACACTTATTGAGTTTTATGAATTTTAAATAACAAAATTTTAGCTTTTTTCAGTTACTCTGAATGAAGATGTCAGATATTCACAGAAACAAAAACACATATAATTACAAATTTATTTTTTTTCCAGGGGCCAACTCATTTCAAGTTGCCAATTTATCTTTTTTCTGCAGTATCTTTTATTTTTTTGTGATTTTATTTAAATTCCAGTTAGTTAACATACAGTGTAATATTAGCTTCAGACATACAATACAGCGATTCAACACTTCCATCCATCACCTGGTGCTCATCACAACAAATGCTGTCCTTAATCCCCATCATCTCTTTCACCCATCCCCCCACCCACCTCCTTCTGGTAACCATCAGTTTGGTCTCTGTAGTTAAGAGTCCATATAATTACAAATTTATTATTTGAAATTCACAAAATTAATTTTTGTTCCTTCTGATTAAAGATGAACATGCTACCCAAATATCTTTACATGAGTTCCATTCCCATGTATGCATTGGACTACTTAAAAACCTTCTTTAGAAGTCATCCAGGTAGATAATACTCAACATGTATTTATTGGTTTATTGGTTTCTTCCTCAAACCAGTTCTCTTCAAATCTGTTTTCCTTATTTTAAGTGATAGAGTCTAAAAATCCAAGCCAAAAGCCTTCTTCTTCTTCAACTTTAACACCCAAGAAGCCATAAGTCCTGACTCTTCTTCTCTTTGTGCTGTTGTACATATCCTCTCCTTCCTGTTAATAATACTGATGACTGAATTTAGAGACTCATAATAGATTGTCAACATTATTCAATAGGCTTTAAACTAGTCTTCCTATATCTTGTCTTACAACTTCCAAATGCCATGTTGTAAAGTGTGGACAAGAAAATACTGAACATGCACACACACACACAATTTACAGACTTTCAACTTCAGGTAAGGCCTTGTCGATCAGAGTAGACCATTGTTTCAGCAGAAAAACACTGCCCGAGAAGGATAAATTTTAAAAATCACATTTTTTTAAGGGTTAGTTACAGTGATCAAATGGATTAGTGGTTCCATGGTGCTCTGGAGGAGTTTCTTTGGTAGAAGCTGTAATGATACTTCATTGTTCTTGGAATGTTTAGTCACCAAAGTCTAAATTTCTTTAGAGAAAAGCCCATTTTACATTTATTTTCTTTTCTTTTTTTTTTGGATTTTTAAAAAAATTTATTCATTTGAGAGAGAGATTGAGTGAGAGAGAGCCCACGAGAAAGCACAGCCAGGGGCAGAGTAGGAGGGAGAAGCAGACTCCCTGCTGAGCAGAGCACCGGATGTGGGATTCAATCCAAGGACCCTGAGATCATGACCCGACCCACAGGAAGAGGCTTAACCAACTAAGCCACCCAGTTGCCTCTACATTTATTTTCTTATTCCTACCACCTATACAATACATAGTGTTCTATAGTTGTTTAACAAATAATTGTTCAAAAAATGAGTAGGGGAACAAATAAATGAATATGAACATTAATGAGGGGACAAACAAATAAATACCAAAATGTGATTAGAAAATACTTTTCAATACCATCTCAGCCACTGTGGTCAAAAGATGGTGTTCATGATTAGTACTCTTCACTGATTTCAATACAGCACATTTTGTCTATACCATCCATGATTATAAGCTGCTTGAGATACTTTTTTAATTTAAAAAAATGAAATATTTTATTCCCAATGGATTTTAAAAAGAATATATAAATATGTTAGCTAAGATAGAAGATACTTGTTTCTTTTCTTATGTTAAGAAACATGGGACACTTCAATATTTAAGTGAATTTTGGAAGATTTATTTATTTATTTGAGAGAGAGAGAGAGAGCAGGGGAAGGGACAGAGGGAGAGAGAGACTCTTCAAGCATACTCCCCACTGAGCATGGAGCTCAATGTGGGGCTTGATCCTGGGACCCTGAGATCATGACCTGAGCAGACATCAAGAGCTGGCTGCTTAACCAACTGAGCCACCCAGGCGCCCAATATTTAAGTGAACTTCCTAATAAAATTAGAGTTAAATCATTCAAAAAAGAAATGTGATGTTAATATGCCACACAAACCCCACGGAATCCACTCTGACCTTCCTAACAGAGTGCCTTGCTGCAGCCCTACTGTTGGGTGACAGTTGGATTGATAGGTGCGTGATAGACCTCACAAGACCAACTCAGTCATACAACTAGAGACAAATTCAGGAATATAGTTAGTTCTTTGACCTTCGCTGGTAAGGAATCCTGTAAGCTCATTAGTTGCAATTTGAAGCATTTTATAATTAATTGCCTTTAGTTTAATGAAGCTTTTGCTTGCTTGAAAATCAGACCAATAGTAAATACCTCAACAAACTCCTTAACAATCGTTTATTACAGGCTAGCTGTGACCTTGAAAAGGCCTTTTTTTTTTTCCCAATTGTAATGGCATGTATTTTATAGTATGNAGCAGGGGAAGGGACAGAGGGAGAGAGAGACTCTTCAAGCATACTCCCCACTGAGCATGGAGCTCAATGTGGGGCTTGATCCTGGGACCCTGAGATCATGACCTGAGCAGACATCAAGAGCTGGCTGCTTAACCAACTGAGCCACCCAGGCGCCCAATATTTAAGTGAACTTCCTAATAAAATTAGAGTTAAATCATTCAAAAAAGAAATGTGATGTTAATATGCCACACAAACCCCACGGAATCCACTCTGACCTTCCTAACAGAGTGCCTTGCTGCAGCCCTACTGTTGGGTGACAGTTGGATTGATAGGTGCGTGATAGACCTCACAAGACCAACTCAGTCATACAACTAGAGACAAATTCAGGAATATAGTTAGTTCTTTGACCTTCGCTGGTAAGGAATCCTGTAAGCTCATTAGTTGCAATTTGAAGCATTTTATAATTAATTGCCTTTAGTTTAATGAAGCTTTTGCTTGCTTGAAAATCAGACCAATAGTAAATACCTCAACAAACTCCTTAACAATCGTTTATTACAGGCTAGCTGTGACCTTGAAAAGGCCTTTTTTTTTTTCCCAATTGTAATGGCATGTATTTTATAGTATGCATAGAAAAGGTTTTATTTTAATTTTTAGAACCATTCTTTATGTGTTAGGAACATTATTATACTTGCACTCATGTATAATTCTCTAAAATATATTAAAATCTCTTCTACGATTGCTTTTGCTCAGATTCATCCATGATTTTAATTTCTTGTTTGTTCGGCTTATTCTGCCATATGATTGTCACATTGCTCCAGGCACAAAAGCAACCACCGTGACACTAATTTTTTTTTAAAGAACATTACATTATAATTTATACATATGCTTAATAGGGATGTGAATCGATGCCAACATTACAAAGGAAAAAAACATGAAATGTAGTGTTACATAGAGGAGTAATTTATTGCAGAGGAAACTAGAGTTTTTAATTTCCATATTTTGAATTTCTATTTTTACCTGTGTACAAAAATGAGTTAAAATATTTATTCATTGGATCAATTGTATAATGTTGTATTTATAAATAAAAATAGTCACATAATTTTTCAGTTAGAGTTCATGGCTCCTGCTACTGGCTGTTCTACTACATTCACACACCAAGGACAGGTGTAGAGCCTTGAAGATCGATAGCTAAATCCTGGGCTTAGATTGGCTTATAACTATGTTGCCCAGGAAAGTTTACTCAAGTTGTACGGTTTTCAGTTTACCCATTGGTAAAAATGTAGATATGGATTAGATGATCAAAAAAGGGTTACTCCAGCTCTCATTACATTGGGATTAAACAGTGATAGAGATGATTAAGATTACTAAAATGAAATCCAGAAATGTTAATCTTAGTCCCATAGCAAGTTTGTTTCAGTGCAAAGACAAAACACCATGTTTCTCACTGTTCAGCATTCTTTGCACAACATAAATATACCATTACTTAAACACATACTTAACATTCTTTTTTATAATTTTTTATTATATTATGTTAGTCACCATACAGTACATCCCTAGTTTTTGATGTAAATTTCCATGATTCATTACTTGCGTATAACACCCAGTGCACCATGCAATACGTGCCCTCCTTAATACCTATCACCAGCCTATCCCATTCCCCCACCGAAGTATTTACATTAAAATTGATATGACATAATTTCCATAGATGCAAAGAAAACTAAAATGGTCTCTATTGATGCCTCTTTGGGATATATTACTCCATACTGCACATGAATATAAAAACAACATACCGGCAAAGCTGTTTTCAAACCTAACCTTGATATCTTTTCGTGAGTAAAAATTCTTTGAAACAACATTTAATGAAAAGAACATTATCAGAATGTTTCATACTACTTTCTTTAAAAGAAATATACTTCCCACAAGTGATGATCAGAAGGAAAATGCATCTGAAGATTTGTAACATAAGATTTCAACATTTTACAAACATTTGTTTTTTTGAAAATACGTTTTTTAGGGCAGCCAAGTGAGTATAAACACTAAAATGGATTTGAAACTTCTGTGTATGAAAAATTATCTGTATCTCACAGAGCCATTAGAAGAATTAAGAGAGATAATGTCTGTGAATTACTTAGGACAATGCTGGGACATATCAGGTAATAAGCATACTAGGAAATTCAATAGAACAAACTATGAGTATAGTCAAAGGACATTGATATAATAAGTCCCTTTCTTTGAGTAAACAAAAAACATAATTTTTAGATAAGTGTTTCATTAAATCTAGATGAATTTGGAAACAAGGATAAAAGCATCAAAGTCATTGGACATTGATAAACTTACAAATTGACAAGATGAATTCCAGCCCTTCTGGTTGACTCAACATATCCAAAGTTTTTTATGGAGTCATTATTTTTCTTCAAATGGTTTCATGCATTTTCTACCTATTTACTTCATAGATTTTATCAAATACCATCATTTTCATTCCCAGTCCCACCACTGAAGTATCAGCATTTTAAAAAGAGAACATTTCCCCCAGCTTTTAGGATAGTTAAACTAGAGAGGACTTTAGGAGTACTCCAGTCTGTCTTGTTTTAGCCTGAAGAAACAGGTTGAATGGCATATGTGGTATATCTAAAGTCTCTCACTGATTCAAATTTTAGTTCACTGTACTTTAGAACCAGAAACTCTTATTTGAGTAACTAGTAAGAAAGGAAGGAAATGAAGGAAGAGAGAAAAAAAATGGCTAGAAGGTGGAAGACAAGAAGAAATAGAAAAGGAAACACAAAGGAAAGCACATAAGAAAAGGAAAGAGATACATGTGTCTTAGAGCCCCAAAATATGATTACCCAGAAAGCCCAGGATATTATAACATTCAGACTCAAATGGGTATGTTAAGGCTGACTGTGAGCTAAAAAATTACAAATAACAATGTGCTCTCACATAGATATAGATATTGAACAAAAACTAACCAGAGACTCCAGGGTGGCTCAGTTGATCAAGTGTTCAACTCTTTGATTTCTGCTCAGGGTCCTGGGATCAAGTCCCGCTTTGGATCTATGCTCAGTGGGGAGTTTGCTTGGGGATTCTCTTTCCCTCTCCCTCTGCCCCTCCCCCCAAGTCACTCTCTCTCCCTCTCTCCCTCTAATAAATAAATAAATAAATAAATAAATCTTCAAAAATCCCCAAGAAACCAATAAACAAACTTTGAGTGTGCTCTGTGTGAAAAGATTTTTATTTTTTTTAAAAAATAGACTTAGTCACAATCCATATCATTATTTTATTATTTACGACTGAGATAATTTTATGTTTTAATAACTGAAGATGTTTACCTTATTAGAGCATTAGTAGTTAGTAGTCCTTGAACTATTTAAAGCAGTTAAATTTTTATGAGAATTTTTCTCAACAGAAGTATTGTAATCACTATGCTTTTAATTCTATATGTTGACCATATTGTGCCTTTCAAGACTTTGCTTTTTAACAACATTACCAAGCTTTCTGGAATTTGAATCCTTGCTATGTCTTGTGAAATCACTACATTTTCTCTTACAGTGTTCTACTGTGATGACTTTCATCCTGAGCTTTTAAGGTATATGTGGAGAGAATGGAGTTAGAGCAGTTGGCCAGCCATCCATTGACTCCTTTTGTGAGGGATGGTGGGACACTCACTGGCCTAATCTCTTAACATGAGAAATAATCTTGAATAAATAGACCAATCATATTTGCTAGGAGTCTGACTTAAGGACTATTTATTATAAGTAAACCTTGAATCTATATATTTATTATAAATGCTTCCATATAGAGTCATGGAAGTTGTACAATGCTCTGGGGCATAAAAGAGAGATATTTCATAACATAAACATTCGCTACCTTTTGGTGAAATAACTTACACAATGCATTCAGAAAACTCATCCCTTTGGGGACAAAGAATATTCAACTAATTCAAGAAAGTACCTTTGAGGTTCTCCAGATCCTTCAGTTCTTTTTTTTTTTTTTAAGATTTTATTTATTTGACAGAGAGTGATACAGCAAGAGAGGGAACATAAGCAGGCAGAGTGGGAGAGGGAGAAGCAGGCTTCCCACTTAACAGGGAGCCCTATGCGTGACTCGACCCCAGGACCCTGGGATCATGACCTGGGCAGAAAGCAGACCCTTAACGACTGAGCCACCCAGACGCCCCCAGATCCTTCAGTATTTTGTCTTAGCTTTTTAATTGCTTTAATCCTTTAAACCATTAGTAAACCTCGAATAAAGGTAAGATTTCTGATTTTATACATCTGAATAGAAAATCTGATTCTTTGGATGCTCGGTTTGCAAAAAAAATTTTAAATATTAAACATGGCTGTATTAAAAACAAACAAATCAACTTTAAAATGTAAACCTTTCATATGAGATTAAAACAATATAATGGCCTCCTAAAAACGTCAATCATTATAGCTCCTTTTGAGAAATTTTGTTTCATGTAACTACTTCTTTATGAATGCTGTATAGATATTTATAATAAAAATTCACATACTCAGTTATAAAATTTTAATTAATCCCAAGTAGGTATTTAGTGAGATATTTGTACCAGGAAACCTATAGCCAGAGCAAAAAGCTGCAATAGAAAAATGCATTTTAATAGCTGCTCTTCTTCAGTTAAAGCAATGGTAAAAACAATCACCTCTTTTTTATATATAATAATTTTTTATTATGTTATGTTAGTCACCATGCAGTATATCCTTAGCTTTTGATGTAATGTTCCATGGTTCATTGTTTGTGTATAACACCCAGTGCTCCATGCAATACGTGCCCTCCTTNCCCAATACGTGCCGTCCTTAATACCCATCACCTGCCTATCCCATTCCCCCACCCCCCTCCCCTCTGAAGCCCTCAGTTTCCCAGAGTCCACAGTTTCTCATGGTTCATTCCCCCTTCTGTTTACCCCCCTAAAACAATCACCTCTTATATTTATATTCACAGCTAATTCCCTAATACCTAAAATAGGATTAAGCATACAGTAACTAAAAATACGTAAATAAATAAATAATAAATAAATAAAACATCAAAGTGTGTGGACTATTTCATGGAATTTGCTAGAATTCCACGTATTCTCTATTGTAAGGTGTTGTGTTTTTTTTAGTATAATGCTATTATGTGTCCAAATTTGACAAAGTCGTCTTACTGAGGTGGAATTCCTTCCATCCTCAGTGGAAGGAAGCTACAAGGTTTTCGCGGACCGTATGAGTGCTCAGTTCAGTAATTGCTGAAGCACCAAAACAAGTATTCAATTCAAATCCCCAGTTTCTCACACAAAACTAGCAGTGAGAAATACCCTTTCCATACTATTATATCCTTCACAATCCACTAAGCGTTTGTTTGCTTCAGTGGCTAGCCATTCTCATCCCTTGGTTAGTTAAAATTAACTGAGAACCTCTTCAGGAAATGTAACATTCAGCCCCCCTCCCCTAGGGATGTTGATTCCGTGCATCTCTGAGTGTCTATATAACACTTCACACATGATTCTTTCTTTCCTTCTTTCCCATGAGATTCTTAAAAAAAAAAAAAAAGATTTCATTTATTTATTTGAGAGAGAGAGTGACAGAGAGAGAAAGAGAGAGAGAGCGCATGCGCGCAAAGGAGCAAGGGGAGGGGCAGAGGGAGGTAGAGAAGAAGACTGAGCTGCAGAGCCGGGAGCCCTAGGACAAGGAACTCCATTCCGGGACCCTGGGATCACGACCTGAGAAGAAGGTAGAGCCTTAACTGACTGAGCCACCCAGGCGCCCCTCACACGTGATTCTTAAAGACAGTCTTATAGGTAGAGGCTACCCTACTAGGCATCATGAGTACCTTACCAAAAAGTATCTTGCCTTGTTTCTGTGGAGTGGGCAATAATAGTAAAACTGAGGAGGAAAAGGAAATGTAAATAAATGGTGAAGAACTATAAATTAACCGGTTCACTGGCTGGTTAATTATCTCTTGCATACAAGATAGTTACTTTTAATTTTTTAAGATTTTGCTTGGCTACTATATTCTTAGCCCTTCGTCCTAAGTAGAAAATACTTGGAGTCAGGGCCATGGCAGAGAGAAGAGGAGAAAAACAAGAAACGAAAGAACATATGATAGAATTAATGAATGCTTTTCTTTGACAGTCAAATATATATCTTACTCTGCCTTCCAGTGAACTCACAGTTCCCAAAATTGTGTTTTAAAAGATGTTGAACTAATTTCTTCCTTGATAATAAAACCCTGCTGTGTTCCCAGTTAATTTACTCAGTTCTTTTATAATGAAGGCCAGGAGGCCCTGTCTTTTAAATTTATTTCTATCTGCAAATTCTATAATTTCAGAAAGGTACTTAAAACATGGGGAAAACTTGCTTATTTATTCATTTACTTCAACTTAGCCTGAAGGAGTAATCTTAATATTCTTATTTATCTGAAGTATAATTAATATTAAATATCCTGAAACAGATATTGAGACTTTGGCTCAATTTTCCCATATTTTCACCCCCCAAAATCTGACTTAGTTAAATTCACTTGGGTAAATTCATGAAATACTTTTCCGTTGCCAACCTGATCTATTATGCTCTAATTGCAAGCCAGTATTTCATTCCCACTGTAATGCATGCCTAGAAACCTTGAAATTGTATCTAGTTAAATTTCCACACACTTGAAATCATAGCTTTATCCAACTCCTGTTTTTAATCCTAATTCACTAGTATGATTGAAATAGAGGAATATGGAATTAGAGAGAAAAAAGTAACCAAAGTCAATAGCATTTTAGTAAATTTCACTGTCTTGAATCAAAATAATTCCATCCACTCAGGTTCTTCTATTTCTATCCTATGTATGTGCAAAATCACATCATTCACATTTTCGCTTTTGTCTCCCAAAATATGTTTAGCTTTTTAAAATTTATTTTAGAAACAATTCATCCCTTTCCTATAGAGAATTTTAAGATGTTGACTTTTTCTTTCTGTATTATCCCTGCTAATAAATAGTTCAGTTCAGTTCACTTCCACAAGATTTCATCGTCCCTCTCTGTGTGCTTGACAACATGCTAAGTGATTAAGATAGAACAATGAATATAATGAAGTCCCTGTCCCAAAGACACTCACATTCTAGTGAGAAATATAGCCATGTAAACATATTAATTCAGTTCAATACAGTGTAAAGAAAGATACATGCTCATATCTCTACGGGGGCATAGAAGCAGAGGGGTTAGTTACTGAAATGTGAATGAGAGAGAAAAGAGAGCAACAAGCCAAAGGTAGATTTCTGAAAAGCACACATTTTAATGTGCAAGAAGAAAGGATGACGTAAGAGAAAAAAGACACTAAAGGAGTGAAAGAGGAAAGAGTTTTAACAAAAGGGGCATAGCTCAATAATGTCAAATATTATAGAGAATTTCTGCCAGAAGGGGTTATAACTGGTCATAGGTTGTGGCAATGTGAATGCTACTGATAGCTTTCTACCAAAGAACTGTCCCCAAATGGTGGAGACATCATACAACTCCAAGCTGGGAGAAAAATATGAGACAATAGACATAAAGTGTGTGGTCACTGATGTTGACTAATCTTTCAAAAAGCTGAGTCAGACAGGGATAAATAAAGAGAAACTTATGGACAATATTCTCTCTCTCAAGGCAGAAACTCAGAATCCAGAATCTATCAAATGTTCCAGGAGAAATTACATTATAATTCCTTCCTGAAATGGTCTCCAAACCTGTATGAAAACATTTATATATATAAATAGGCTGTCTGATAGCCTCTAGGGAAGAACGAAGGTATAAAGAGAAAGAGGAAGAGACATCTGCTTTGCTTTAGCTGTTTGCTGGCTTACCCTGGGAAAGGGCATCCTCCTACCATGTTAAGCAGCACTCCAGGTTCCAGTGATGTAATACACATCAGAGTCTGGGCTGTGGGAAAAGACACCTGAGCCGGAAAAACAGTGCAGAGAGGAAAAGTTCAAGACAAGCAGCAAACAAAACTGTCTGCTTAATCCTGATGGTTGATAATGCTGACGTGGGGAAGAAAAGTACTTGGGTTACATTATACTTCTCTTTAATATCTTCTCTGTCCCACTCTATGTTGAATTACTTACATTTCAAAGATCTTTTCTTATTTATCTCTGTATCTTCAGTGTTTTTATATGGTAAAGAAGTGAATATAAGTTAATACTTATTTTCTTTATAACTAGAACTTTAAATGCTTATCTGTGTGTTATAGGTTGTTATCCTTAAAATAAATCAATCTAACTTGCATATTGTCATTAATATAATGACTTTTTATGGTAGAACGTGGGAAAGATAAATGAAACTAATAATTATTTTAAAGGATGAAAAAAGAAAAATCCTTGAAGAATAAACCTTGCCGAAATGGTCTGATGTAATAAGAACGGAGGACTTTGATCAACCTTAGACCAAAGAAAAGTAAGGAACATCTAATGGAAAAAGACTTACACACTGCCTATGGTTTGGGGAAGTAATAAATAGATAATACCGATCAAGTGCTTACTTTGTGCCAAGCACTTTTTAAATGAACTTTGCACTTAATAATTCTCACAATAATCTTCCAATAACCTTAGATAGATACTAATTTATTCCCATTTACCAAACAAGCAATGAAAACACAGAGTAATCAAGAAACTTACTCAAACCCATAAGGTTAATAAGCAGTAGAGCAAAATTCAAACTCAAATAATTTAGCTCCAAGGCCTACAAAATGAAGCAATATACCAATAATAGTTAAAAACATGGATATCATAAATAAAATTAATTTGAGGGTACAATCATAAATTATATGCAATTGTTTATATCAAACACTATTAAAAAATAGTGCATTAGTCAGTGTTCTCCAGAGAAAAAGCCAATATGGGGTGTGTATGTGTGTGTGTGTGTGAGAGAGAGAGAGAGGGAAAGAATGAGAGAGATTTATTATAAGGAATTGTCTTACATGATTATGGGGGCTAAGAAGTCATAAGATCTGTAGTCGACAAGCCGGAGACCCGGAACACTGATAGATAGTTCTAGTATAAGTCTGAAGGCCTGAGAACCAAGGGAGCTGGGGGTATAAATTCTAGTCTGAAAGCTGTCAGGCTGGAGACTGAAGAATTGCTGATATTTCAGTCTGAATCTGAAGGCCAAGACACTAATGTCCTAACTCAGCAGCCAGATACCAGGAGTTCCTTCTTAGCCTTTTTGTTCTATTCAGATCTTCTATTGATGGATGAAACTCACCCACATTAGGGAGGACTATCTGCTTTACTCTACTGATGCAAGTGTTAATCTCACACAGAAACACCCTCAAGGACATATTCAGAATGTTGGCCAATGTCTGGACACCCGTGACTAGTTAAGTTGACACATAAAATTACCCATCACAAATTTAACCCATGTCCCCTTAAATCATACTTACCAAGTAAAGACAATAATAAAGTCATAATTCTGCCTAACATGATACAACTATTCTGCAAATACCTGAAAATGTACTAATTCTCTTCCCAGAGAAGAAAAAAAAGAAAACCTTGAATGATGTTACTCTTCTCCTTGATATCACATGACTTAAATATTATGATGTAAAGTCAATGAACTCTTGTTACACGATAAAAATTAAGGGGGAAAAAATAAAGATATTTCCTATCTATATGAAAATAAAGACATTTTTATAATATTTTAAATAATAATTTACAAAATAATTTTAGAATAAAGATTTTATACACACATATAAAAAGATAGCCATGGTTCTTTACCTGGCGAGGTGACCAAAAAGTTCATCATGAAGGGCCTGAGCAATTAGTAGCCTTCCTGGATTGATTGGTTGTAGTTTTCCTCTTACCTTAATTATAGGACATGATAAAACTTAAAGATGCCTTAAGAGAGGCGCTAAGGGATCTCCTAGATTTTAGATATATTCTTCTTCACTTTCATTGTAGAGTAATAGCCAAAATTCCCTTGGTATTCAGGGTTAATTACCCATTCAGTACAGTAACTCCCTTCTTTGCCTCTTGATTCAGAAGCAGGAGGAGCCCAAAGTGGGAGGGCCAAGTCTTAAGTTCTAGTTCAATGGAATCATTGCTCCCTTTGGAGATAGACCTATAGGCTAGTAGAGCTTAGTGGAGAAACAGGAAGCCAAAGTCTCTCTAGTGTGTCAGTAGGGGTAATAATGAGTGGTGTCACTCCCATTTAGCATATATAATAAAAATAAATTATTGTATTAGGGTGCATAGCACACAGAATATAGACAAAGTATGCAGAGGTTTTTTTGTCGTTGTTTTGTTTTTTGTTTTTTGGTTTTTTTTATCTAGATTAGAAAGTTTGGCCAATAATCTGACCTAAAAGAAAAGGGTCAGGAACCATAATTACTTGAAAAAAAAAGGTACTAGAAATGCTAGGTACTTTAAATGAATCTCATCATTCATGTTTGGGTAAATTCCTTTAAACAAGTAAGGCCCATTAATTAAGATGTCATTGAGCAGAGAACAAAATAAATTAAAAGCAGTGAGGGCAGTGAATAGAAGGTAAGCTAGGCTAGAAAAGGAGCACAAACACATACCCCCCCCAAAAAAATTGAAAATATATAACATATGAAAGAGACCTATCAAAAAGAGATAATTTATATGTATATAATTTAGAATGAACATGAAATAAGAACACTTTTAGATAAAACATTGATGCAATAATTATTCATCTTTAATTATGATTATTTGATATTTGACCTACCATATATTGATATGAGCAGGGAACTATATCACATACTGTGGGGAACTAAAAGATATAGATCTTGTTATTTGGCTCTCATCACTTTTTTATTCCAGAAAGTGCAGATAATAAATAAATAAATATATATATATACACGATATATATCATGTATAATTAGAAGGCAAATATAATTAGGTTATTTCAGTGGTTGTGAGTACTGAGAATATTAATTTGGGAGAGAGTTAATTTGCGAAAAGGAAATTATTTAATATTGGGAGAGTTATAAGAATAATTAGACTTCAAGATAAACCAGAAGAGTAATTGCTTTCTCATTTCTCACTACCTGAATATTGGAATTCCTCCACTTATTAGGGTCAGCAAACGTAGCTAAAAAGAAAAAAATAAGTAAAATAATGGCTTAGTGGTTAGGTTTAATGGCAGTATAGACATAGTGGAAGAGAGAATTAATATACTGGTTTTGGGGTCTACAATTAAGTATGGAGAATATTTTTAAAAGTGGAATATATAGAAAATAGATAGTATGGATGATAGGAAATAAAGTAAATATGTTCTAATAGGTATAATTGAAGTCTTGTAAGGGGAAAGAAAGCAAGAAAGATAAAGAAAGAGAGGGACACAGGGAGACAGAGAAAAACAGATTGAGAAAAGCAATATTTGAGAAAAATATACCTGAAACTTCTGTAAAACTGAAAAATATAATCAAATCTTATATTTGATAAGTACTAGTGAACAGAAGCAGAAATAATACGAAGAAAACCATCTTATGCACCTCTTATTATTACAGCTAAAACCTAAGGAATAAAAAAAAGAAAATCTTTAAAAGACTACAGAAATGCAAACTGGTGCAGCCACTCTGGAAAACAGTATGGAGTTTCTTCAAAAAGTTAAAAATAGAACTACCCTAAGATGAACAAATTGCACTACTAGGTAATTATCCAGAGGGTATAAACACAGTTATTTGAAGGGGCACCTGCGCCCCAATGTTTCTAGCAGTACTATCAAGAATAGCTAAATGATGGAAAGAGCCCAGATGTCCATTAATGGATGAAAGGATGAAGATGTGAGATAGATATATCTATATCTATATCCATATCTATCTATATCTATATCTATAATGGGATATTACTCAGCCATCAAAAAGAATGAAATCTTGCCATTTGCAATGACATGGATGGAACTGGAGGGTACTATGCTAAAGTGAAATAAGTCAGTCAAAGAAAGACAAATACCATATGATTTCACTCATATGTGGAATTTGAGAAACAAAACAGATGAACATAGGGGAAGGGAAGGAAAAATAAAATAAGATAAAAACAGAGAAAGGCAAACCATAAGAGACTGTTAACTGTAGGAAACAAACTGAGGTGGCTGGAGGGGAGGGGGGTGAGGGATGGGGTAATTACATGATGGGCATTAAGTAGGGCACTTGATGTAATGAGCACTGGGTATTGTATGCAACTGATGAATCACTAAATTCTACCCCTGAAACTAATAATGCACTATATGTTAAGTAAATTGAATTTCAATAAATGTTTTTTAAAAGATTAAAAAAACAAAAACAAAAACAAAAAAAAAAAACGACCACAGGAAGATTCACTCCATTGGCAGTGATGTAGTGAAAGGGACTGAATCTACCTTCCGCTCTGAAACAATAACAACAGCAACAAACCAGACAAATTACACACAACAATGATTTTTGATTCACTAGACATAAAGCCATGAAAAACAGTGATCACTGAGAAATGGGAAACAAATGATGTGAGCTTAGCAATTGCCCAGGGGTGCCTGGGTGACTCAGTTCATTAAGTGTCTGACTCTTGATTTTGGCTCAAGTCATGATCTCAGGGCTGTGAGATCAGCCTGACTTGGGGCTCCGAGGTCAACACTGAGTGTGCTTGAGATTCTCTCTCTCACTCCGCCCCTCCCCCCCACTCATGGGTGCATGAACACTTTCCTCTCTTTCTCTCTCTCTCTCTCTAAAAACAAAACAAAACAAACCACAATTGCCCAATGGCATCCAGAGAGTTCGCAGACCATGACACAGGAAAAGAAAACTGAGGAAGAGCCCAGCAGACTTCCCCAAGTTAAAGAGATGGGGCTGAGAGCCTGGGGAGATCAAGGAAGCCAGAGTTCCGAGAAGTAAGTAACACAAAAGAGCTGCACACACAGAGAATCCCAGAGACCTTCAGAAGGTCTTCTTGATTATTCGTCAGAGTACTGATTAACACATGCATATGAGGAAACTACCTCAGACTAGGAAATGAACCACTAACAACGAAAAGAGGGAGAAGTGCCTATTCCCACGCTCCAGCCTAGGACATCTTCTAATCCAGAAAACTTTATAAAGAATTCAAGAGAGTCTGTCCTCAATAGTGAAGAATAATCATCCCTACCCTGAACACTGTCCTGCCACCAGCTAAGAAAATTTAGACTATATGTTTCATGAGAATAAAAATGTTTCCAAATAATTTAATGGTAGCATTAAACAAAGCTCATGAAGATGTATAAGAATAAAAAATATCCAGAAAGCAGCAAGGTAAAGCAACAATGTTTAACATCTAATCCAAGCCTGCCAGGTATGAAAAGAGGTGGGATAAAAGAGAGGGAGATGCAGGCTTCCAGCTATGGAATGAGTAAGTCACAGGAATAAAAGACACAGCATAAGAAATACACTCAACGATACTGTAACAGGGATGAAATGGGACAGATAGCAGCTACACTCACAGTGAACATAGCATAATATATAAACTTCCAAATCACTAAATGGTATTCCTGGAACTAATGTAACATTGTGTGTCCACTATACTAAGAAAAAAATTTTAATTAATCAATTACTAAGTCCCATATAAAGAAAAAAAATCATTTAAAATCAACAACGAATTGACACAGATGTTATAATTAGCAGAGGACATTAAAATAGTCACACAACTCTATTCCCCATGTTCCAAAAGTTAAGTAGAGACTTGTGATATATTTATTTTTTTTTAATTTTTTTATTTTATTTTATTTTTTTATTTATTCTACAGAGACAGAGACAGCCAGCGAGAGAGGGAACACAAGCAGGGGGAGTGGGAGAGGAAGAAGCAGGCTCACAGTGGAGGAGCCTGATGTGGGGCTCGATCCCACAACGCCGGGATCACGCCCTGAGCCGAAGGCAGACGCCCAACCGCCGTGCCACCCAGGCGCCCCCGTGATATATTTAAAAAATCCAAATCAAACTTTTAGAGATAAAAATATATATAATGCAAGAGATAAAAATTGTACCGGATGGGATTAATATTGGATTAGACATTGCAGAAGAAAAGATTAGTGACCTTAAAAGCATAGCGATTAGGAACTCAAACATGACATATAGAGAGGAAAAACGCATATTGATAAAAATAAGAACAACTCATCCATGACTTCTGAGACAATTTCAAGAGCCCTAAAGCATATGTAACACAGTCCCTGCATGACAGGAGAAAGGAGAAAAACAGAAATAATATTTGAATAAATAATAACTAAGTTTTTCCAAATTTGATAAAAATTATGAACCCACAGATTCAAGAAATCCAGTGGACCCCAAACATAAGAAACATGAAGCAACATCATAAAGACACATCATAACCATAAAACTCAAAACCAGTGATAAATAAAAAATCTTTACTAGAGCCAGAAAAAAAGAGACGCTTTATATGCAAAGAAACAAATAACGATGGCAGTAGATTCCTTCTTGGAAACAAAGCAAGCTGGAAGGTAATAGAGTAACGTTTTTAAAGTACAGGAAAAAAAAAATTCAAGTAGAATTCTACGTCCAGAGAAGTATCTTCCAAATGCAAAGACAAAGTAAAGACATCTTCAGACATTAAGAAATCTTAAAGAATTCATCTTAAAGATTTCATTGCAAGAAAAGTCAAAATTTTTCAGGCAGATGGAATATGCTACCANACCAGCAGACTTTCATTGCAAGAAAAGTCAAAATTTTTCAGGCAGATGGAATATGCTACCAGATAGAAACACGGATCCACACAAAAGTAAAAAGAGCAAATGGTAACTATATTAACAAATATGTGATATTTTCTTCAATATTTNCAAAAGTAAAAAGAGCAAATGGTAACTATATTAACAAATATGTGATATTTTCTTCAATATTTAACTTTTTAAGGATAACTGACTTTTTAAGCAAAAACAATAACAACGTGTTAGAGTTTGGGTCACATGTATAAGCAAAATATGTGACAAAAATTTCATAAAGTTCAGGAGGGAAAAATGGAAACTACTGCATGGTTCTTACACTATATGTGAAGTGGTAGAATATCTTTTAAAAATAGATTATAATTAGTTAAAACTATACCCTTATACACGCTAAAACAACCAGTAAAAACAGCAGGACACAAAGCTGGGAGAGTCTCTTTGGATTTTGGAGAAAGCAGAGAACATATCTCGTGATACTCCTCCAGGTCCTTTATTGGATGACTTGGAAGGCTGCAAGAACGATGGCGCCCCGGAATTAAACGCTTTTACAGCTCTTCTAGACTGTGATATAAGAATCTCTGCTGTTCCCGCTCAGAGTGGATGATCTAGAAGATCCAATGTTGCTGAAGGAATCCATAGTAGCCAAGGAAACGATGAACTATTTAAATAGCAGTTCCTGGTATGCATCTGAGACCCATAAGAAACTATCACCTAGCTGGAGGACATTGATTAATTATGGAATTGAATGACTTTCTTACATTGGCTATTTTCAGAACCAATACGTCATATGATTTAATAGATACAGAAAAAATACAATAGTACCATGGTGAGTACATTCGGCAGTGGTCTCAACCAATACAAGACAGCACAATTAAATTACACAAAGAGGTGGACCCAGACACCCATTTTACTTCCTTTTTTGTACCAATGTTCCTCCTTCGACTCAATGTTTTTAGCCTGGTGGAAGGTTTTATATGACCAGTCTGCAGGAAGGGCAATGAAAACACAGTTCTGGTTCAAAGATACAATTTGCTTGCAGTGTAGGTGCGTGCTAAAAATATAATATTGCCACATTACAACTTCACCCCTAAAGGACGGTGAGAAGTGGAAATGATTCAAATGGACAAAAATACAAGCAGTGCATGTGGTACTTCTACTTTGGAGATTAGAAGGTAAATAAATTCAAGGACGATGATAAAGAGTTTGACTGGTTGATCAGGCATCTAAAAGGTGCATAAATAGAAGATCATATACAAAGGGTGCCAACCAAAACAAAACAAACAAACAAACAAAAACAAGCGAATGGCTCTATGGAAGTGAGTAAAGTCTGTGGATCTTTTTATTCCATATCAAACCCCACTAGGGAGCATTGACCACAGAAGCACTCAACAACCAGATGGTTAAGATAGATTCCCAGTGGCCCTCAGTTAACCTCTGTTCTCGTGCATGATGATGTTCTCCAAAGGGCCACAGATAGAGCAGCATGGTAGCAAGCATAGAGGCCACGTAAGCGTTCACCAGAATGGCTTCACTGACACCAAGACTGATTTAACTACTGCTGTTGTTGATTGCTCATCTTGTCAGTAGCAATGAATAATGCCAATTCCTTCATATGATACCATCTTGTGCAAAGACCAGCCTGTGATTTAGTGGAAAGTTCATTACATCTGTCTCCTTCAACCCTGGAGGATTCAGTGATTCATCTTTATTGGAATTGACACTTGCTCTGGGTATGGCCCTCTGCCTACAATTTTTCTGCCAAAATCACTATTTAAGGCTTACAGAATGCCTGACTTACTTTCATGGGATTCCATAAGACAATATCACAACCGAGAGAACACATTTTACAATGAAGATGCATCACTGTGCTTGTTCACAGGATCCACTGACTCTGCACATCCTCATTCAGAAGCAGTCATTCTAATAAAGTATCAGAGCAGCCTAAAGACTCAGCTGAAGGTCAGGTTAGGAATGCCATCCTGTAAGATAAGGGTGCTGTCCTCAGAATGCAGTTTATACATAGAACAAACGACAAATATATGATTTTATGTTTCTAATATCTAGAATACACAAATTTGGGGAAAATGGGCTGACATGGTGTTACCTCCTCCCATTATCATTCCCAGTGACCTACGTATTATCTAAGGTCCTGAGACAGACCACATTCTTGAGGGGAGCCTGTAAGGACACAGTAAGTTCCAATGAACCTCAAGCTATTAACTAACTAATTAATTAATGTCTACCTGGCACTAATGGACCAGCAAACCAAGAAAGTAATTATTCTTTTAAAATTATTCTGATATAGGGCTAGGGTTGCTGCTACATAATGGGGACTAGGATGAGTAGGTCTAGAACTTGTTTCTCGGTACATAATGTCATAATGCTGATAGATTTCTTTCTGGAAACAGTGCAAGAAGGTAATAAAGTAACATTTTTAAAGTAGAAGAAGAAGAAGAAGAAAAAAAAGAAAAAGAAAAAAGAAAGAAAGAAAAAGAAAAAGAAAAAGAAGAAGAAGAAAAGGAAAGGAACAGAAAAGGAAGGGAAAAAAAGGAAAAGAAAAGAAAAAAGGAAAAAGAAAAGAAGAGGTGTCTCTGTTNAAAAAAGAAAAAGAAAAAAAGAAAGAAAGAAAAGGAAAAAGAAAAAGAAGAAGAAGAAAAGGAAAGGAACAGAAAAGGAAGGGAAAAAAAGGAAAAGAAAAGAAAAAAGGAAAAAGAAAAGAAGAGGTGTCTCTGTTTCTCTTTGCCTAGTGATGATAATGACCTGACATGGACTAGGTAACCAGGAGTTCAGACCATACAGCTTAATCCAGCTGAACTACTGGAGCAATTAAAATCCAAGAAAGAGATGATGAGTATTACTTAGGGCTTTGAGACAAGTTGTAACAACGATGGTAGTTTGTTCCCATAAGCATGGTAATTAAATTTGTCTTTGAGAGATTCCTGCATCTTGAAGGCCTGATGACAGCGATTTGTTAATGGAAGCATGGGCTGCAGCAGGCATCTTTGCTGTGCCTGCTACATCCTTTCAGCTTACCGTTGATTGTAGCTGCAGCTGCAGAAGTTCCTGTAATCCTAGGTTCTTCCAAACAAAAATGTGGACTTTTCCAATTTTTAACTCAGGGCCTTTTCTAAAACCACAGGATATGATTCATCTATTACCCAAGAGAAGCTCAGAATTGATGGGGGAAGATAACCACTCCTGGGGGTGACCCTCCACCAGAGGACAAAAGTAGCTGGTAGATGAATGCCCGAGCCTCCTGCTTTTGGGAAAGATCGTGCTGGAAAGGATTCGACACTTCTTTAAGATCCCAGAAAATTTTAACTCTAACTGCTCAGAGCAAATATTTCAATAGTGCCCCATTATTTTTGCTTTTCTCTGTTACCTGTATCACTCTGCCCACTTCCTACTCTACTTTGGAATCATCTTGCAGATAAACTACTTACATCCCAGTCATTGTGTTCAGTTCTACTTAGGGGGAAATCCAAACTGAAAAAGGAAGAGAATGTCTTATTTACCCCTGTATTTCCAGTTTTTATATCAATTTCTGGTATATGGTAGCACCCAGTGATTGTTCATTTCCAAATACTCAAGATTATTGACCACGGGAGAAACAAATATTTAAGAGAACATTTAACCTGACTGGAGTGAAAAAAACAACAAAAACATTGTCTATATGTCCTTAATTTTTTTTCCTGAAAAGAGCAAAAATTAGAAGGATATAAAAACCAAGATATATATATAAGTAGATAAGTAATAGATGACAGATAGATAGATAGATGATAGATAGATAGATAAGATAGATGATAGATAGAAGTGTACCAACCAGAAGCCCAAGAAACAAGAAAAGAAGAAAGAGAAGGCATTAACAGTACTAAAGAATTGCAAAATAATAATAATAATGTTACTTTCTCTTTCTTCCTCTTTCTTTCTTAATCTCCCCCTTTACCACCATTCTCTAATTTCTATTTGATTCATATGTCTCTATCATTCTTCTATTCCTCTGCAGATGTTGTTATTGATTTTGTTTTTCCTTGCAATTAGCCCAATGTAACTTTCATAGATCAAGTTGTATATCAATTTCTAGTTCAAGCTCACAACTTGAGAGTCTGAGCTACAAATCCTAACTGACAAGATAGCAAGCCTTGGCCCAAATGTCGCTATAGAAATGGGGTCCAATATCTTGCTTCCTGCTCAGCAGGGCCAAAAAATGCAGAATCCCAGAAAGACTTTGGCATTTCTCTAAAAAGAAAATAAGAGGATAGGAAGGAAATGATTGCCAAAGATACAGCAAAATAATATTTTGCAATTTTCATATTGGATCTTTAATCTTATAACTTCAAGTGTTAAATAACATAGCATTTCCTTTTTATAAATATGTGATTCTTTAAAGTGATTAGTTGAAAAAATTTGAATCTCACTGTTTAAGAACGTTTTACTTGGGATCTTGCGAAATAGCTATACAGTGTTTTATTGCAACATTTTTATATTCCACGAAAACTATAACTAGTATGAACTCGAGCCATCCTCTTTGATACAGGTGTTTTAAAAGAAATCCGGGGCGCCTGGGTGGCACAGCGGTTAAGCGTCTGCCTTCGGCTCAGGGCGTGGTCCCGTCGTTATGGGATCGAGCCCCACATCAGGCTCCTCTGCTATGAGCCTGCTTCTTCCTCTCCCACTCCCCCTGCTTGTGTTCCCTCTCTCGCTGGCTGTCTCTATCTCTGTCAAATAAATTTTTTAAAAAACTTTAAAAAAAAAAGTTTCTTTAAAAAAATAAATAAATAAATAAAATAAAAAATAAAAAAATAAAAGAAATCCAGAAAATTGGTGTTTGTGTGTACGTTCATGTAAGCTTAATGCTTAAGAAGATATCAATAACTATGAATTCTTTGAGCTTTTCCTCACTAAAATGGATTCTGGTGAAGTAAAATTGTATATGCCTTATGATGGTTGGTGAGAAATTCAAAATTTCCCTGTTGAATAATGGGTTCATCATTGTTTACAGCTACAATGTTCCTGTTTATAGTAATGTCAGGCCATCAGCCCCCATATTTAGTTTTTCATTTTTGTTAAGCAGGGATGACTGATTAAGGGTGCTAGCAGGAAAATGTTTTCCTTCTGGAATTTAATTAGTTTGACTTTAACTCAAGAAAAGAGATTCTGTTAGCTGTCAGCTACTACTTGGATCTCAAGCTAATTAAGGCTCTGAGGAAGCCTATTAAAATTGTTCAAAAGCCAAGCCCCCTTTAAAACATCTCCAGTGTTTCCGTACAAGGAATGATGGTGATGTGATTGCTCACATGTCTTATTTATTGCATTTATGTTGAAAATAAGCCAGGATATGCCATATATTTAGTTCTGCCTTTTTAAAAATGCTTTGAGATGCATCAACATTTGAAATACAGTACTTTTAGCAGGCTGATATATATCTCGATAAAACAGATGTAAGACAATTTAGAGTCCCCTCCTCTGAGACAGTTGCTGAGATATTCCATTTTTTTGTATGTGCTTTCAAATCACTAGTTATTACACTTATGAAAATTCCTGTTGAAATTGAAAATGGAAATTATTTACCTGATCTTTTCTTATTCAAAGTACTATCAATTTAATAATTTGGATTTGCTAGGATCAGAGAGATGGAAATATCTAAAGTGGGATTTTTAACCTAGAAACTTGTTAAGGAAATAAAAGGATTTGTTGTCCACAATTAAACCTACACTTGAATAAAATCTAATAAAACAAGGCTTATTCAATCTACATTTGCACATTTTAGAGTCTGGAGTTGTTCTCTGATAGAAGTGTCTGATTTCTCCCGTGAGAAATACGTAACAATTTCCATAGTAAAGATAAAAATATAGCTCTAGGCAACTTCAAACACACACACCCACACCCACACACACACACACACACACACACCTTTCCCATTTCCCCCCTATTTCTACTAGTTCTGCTTTATGTTGTGGTATCTGCTTTTTATCTTTAAGGACATTGATAATGAGTCTTAGTCTTTGGACATGCACATGCTCAAAGTTCAGTGTGTGCATATCAAGGCTACAAATTGATTTATATGAGAAGCTTTCCTTTTTCCAATATTCTCTGCAGGATAGTAGCTATGACTTTGAGATATTGCAGCTCTCTTTCTCTCTAAACTCACCACATGGGCTCCATTGTCTCTGAAAAGGAAGTCAGCTCCAAATTCATAAAACTAATGCACCGAGGAAGGAAACTGCCAGAATTCTGTTCTGTTTAGAGTGACACCAGGAAACCAGTGTTGAGTGTTTCATCAATAGAAATGCCAATATAATTTCTGGAAAAAATAATCAAACTGTCCCGGGGAATGCTAGCTAAAAATTTTACTTATTCATAACTCCATATAAATCATTGTGTTATTCCTAGCATAGTAACTAGTACAAACTAGCAGCTTCATAACCATTGTATATGGCATCACCAAATGTATGCATCATATTTCATTTAGGATTGGTATGAAGGATAGGCTTCTAATTTAAGAGGGCTTAGTTTGGGAGGCAGTAGCTGCAAAATTGTATAACAATATTTGTGTGCATAGAGGATTTTTTGAGATGAGAGGAAGATTCTCAAAAAAAAAAAAAGCTTTATCATTTAGGACTTTTTATTGTTTTAGAGCATTATTTCTTTCCATTAAAAAAACACCCTGTTCACACTTGTCTTATTGCAAAGAGGTAATATTTTATTCAGCAAACCAAAAAATGAGAGAGGCCAATTAGTGGTCCCAGGATGTACTGGAACCAAAGTCTTAAACATTTTCTTTCTGCCCTGTCACACCAACCTTTCACTCTGTGAGTTAGCTTGAACTGGAAGCACTGAGCTTAATTTTTTTCTAGACTTCCATTCCATAAATGAGAAAAACAAACAAACAACTTTTTCTTCTGATATCCAGGTTTTTTAAATTCTGGCAAAGATTAGCTCATTTATTTACCCCTCTGGCAAGAATACTGAGGGAGTTTGATACATGGAAAAAGACATTGGTCAAGCAAAATCATAAATGATCCATACACAGCCCAAAATTAATTAATTAACTATTTGAAATAATTAATTTAAGAAAGAATTTACTATAGGGGAAGATTCAAATTGCTATCATTAGTATAAGTTCAAACACTCTTAAAGAATAAGATGATGGTGAGACACAAATAAAGATATCTATAGAAGTTGGCAGTTCAGATCTGGAAATTGAAATGTAGTCATCAGCATAAGGATTGTGTCTAGTAACATGAATAGGTGTGACATGTGAAAGAAAATGTGGCCGAAAATGGGAGAATTTACAGTGGAGTGAAGGATTAGTAAAGGAAAACATGGGGGTTAAAAAATATATAAGAACCAAGAGAGTGTACAGTGAACAGAAGTCAAGGTCAAATCCTAACCAGAGCAATCAGGCAAGAAAAAGAAATAAAAAGCATCCAAATCAGAAAGGTGTAAAGCTATCTCTGTTTGCAGGTGACATGATCTTATATACAGAAATTTAAAACTCCACCACAAAACTGTTACAACTAATAAATTTAGTAAAGTTGCAGGATACAAAATTGATATACAAAAATCAGTTGCATTTCTAAACACTAAGAATTATTCATTTCAAATTTTCCCTGGAGGATACAGAGTGCTGAAAATGTCATTTCACTTATTTGAAAGGAAAAAACAGCAAGTTCATGAGTTTCTTTGATCCTTTTGGAGAGCTGAACTAGTACTGGAGAAGATCTTCAATTCAAACATTTCCTTTGTTCATTTACCTTTCTGGGTTCCATTTTTTCCTTCATTTTTCATACAGTAATTCCTTATCCTATTGAAAGTTTTTCATTGCATTTAAACTTTTAAGTTTTGTTTTGAAGCTGTATTTGCTTATATGAATTCAAATAATCTAACCCTTCATGGTCAAAATCAGAACATCATCCTGAAACTTGATACCAATCTTGACCAATTTGGCCGGTTAAATCTATTTGTTATATGTAGATTAAGTTTAAATCTAGAAGCCTGAAACTTATAAAATGACATTAGGTTTAGAATGTTTGAGGGTTTTAGGTATGCAACCAGTAAATGCATGCATTTTCTTAATTCTCTATTTCCCCTCATAAGTCTGAACAATAAAAAGTGATTCCTATCATTTCAGCATTCATCAGCAATACCCAGGACAAAACTGTTTCTATTAAAAGGTATTAAAAGTAGAAATAATTATTAAAAAGGAATTAAACAGTAAGTTAGTAAACTAAATACAATAAATAATTAAATGGCTCAATTAATAAGTAAATAAATAAACAAATGTGATATATCTTTAAAGGTGGAAACATCACCAAAAAAATCTGTAATCTAGCATTTCTTTAAGCTTAAGCTATTGTGAAATACTTTTACAAGATGAAATACATGCAAAAAAATTTCTCAGATCTAAAAAACACATTTTTGTAAGTATAAATACATACTTGAAGTAATATTAATATTTATGAACATTTTCTCAGTTAAACAATGATATATTACCAAGGGTCCAAATGTAATGTTCAAATATTCAAAACCAAACAAAATAGTGCATATGGATGGGGCCCTACTCATATTCCCTTTAGCCAGCCATTACACTTATGACTAGTTTCTACCTGCACTGGTCTCTTAATAGTTCACAGATGCTCCCTTCTCTGAAAAATTGCCCTTCGCTGAATGGTTGCTTCCTCACCCAGGAGGTAAAACTCACCACCCAGGGGACGCCTACAACCAATCACCGACTGACACAGGTGTGAAAAAGACAGGCTTCTTGTCCAAGAGTGCAATTCTTCTTCCAGAAATCACAATGGAATTCCACGGAAGCTGGACTCACTGCAACTGAAATTATAAATTTGTTTAATTCCCTCACTCCCCTTTTCCTGTGATTATACTCTCAATAAATTGTGTGCATGTAAATCTCTGTCTCTTCTATAGAAGCTCACAAAAGATAGTAACTCAACCTATCTCTTTCATTTTCAAATACCTAGGAGAGAAAACTGATTTAATCAACTCTGATCCATCATCTTACTTGGTCCGAAGAGTGAGCCAGAGATGTTAAGGGCAGTAAAATAAAGCAAGCCTAGAGGCAAAGAAGGGCGAAGATATTCTGAAATTCACCAGATCAAATTAAATCACTTTTCTCTCTTACAGAGATATGTAAACTTGATTCTAGTACAAGTTATGCTTTCTATGCATTGGTGAATTATTAATTTTACTGCTAACCCACTTCATTGTTACAGCTCTGATATAGTACAAGGTCTCTGGATATAGAATCTCAATTTTGAATACTTTTTGAAAAAAAGCATTTCTTCTATTAAATTTTATTTTCAAACAGGGTAAACTAATAACAAAGCAAACATATTTCTTGTCCCCAGTGTAACAAAAAATGATGAATACTAGGTTAATGCCCCTCAAGTTCTATTTATGTTCCTAGTTAAGCCACAAATCAATTGCATACCTTTGAAATTTAGCTTTTTATCTGTAAAATAAGAGAAGGGTATTGGTTTGATTTAATTCCAACAAATATTTATTCAGTGTCTATTATATGTTACTGTGGTCTTTTGACTTCAATACTAAATATGGTAAGGAAACCAGGCTCCTGAACCAAGATCAATATAAATTTTGTGACAGAAATATTTTTAAAATTCAGGAGAAATTGAGTGAAATGGAAAAATTAATATCGGTAGAGGTCAATGGAAACTTCAGATGAGGCTGATATCTGAGGTGAACGTTGAAAAATTTGTTGAATCTTAATGGAAAGACAAGGAGAAAAATTAATATAGGATTAAGTAAGAGCGAAGCAAATGCATGCAGATTTCAAAGGACATGGGATATTCAGAGACATTTTCAAGAGGCAAATATAATAAATAATATATAGGAATTTGTGTATATAATCACTTGTACAGATACTAAATTACATAAAGCATAATATTTCCTACACTTTAGCATTTTCACTCAACCTCAATTATATAGCATGATTCCCGTTGTCATTAAGAAAAATATTAGAAATAACAAAATGGAGCATCATCTGAATCTCATGCTCATTTCATCACCTTTTCCAATATTTTATGAACTGATCTATTTCTACATAAACTATCCATCTTAAAATCTCTTCTGAAAGAGACAACAAAATGGATAAAGAGTGAATCAGTTACTGCAAAGCTTTCTAGATCCTTCTTTTCAGGTATGGGCATGGACGACAGAAGCTTTTCCAGAAATAGTAGGCTAGCCATGCAAAATTCAAATGCATATTATGCCATAGTCTGTAATTGAAAATGATTCAATGATATATTTGAAACATATCTTTACATGAAAAGAAGAAAGCATTTTTTAAAATAAAGACTCCATTATAAAAGCAAGCCTATAATCAAAATCATTTTGTTGGATTGCTCTATAAATTTCTAATGCTCTTTTGGTAAAGGTTTTATTTAGTTTAACAGAACATTCCAGCTTTAGGCAGAGTTTTTTGGGGAAAGTTAAAGCTAATAATAAATTGATAATTATAATATAATATGGTCAATGAAAATGTCCCAATCCAAAGAACAGCAAAGGAGAGATTATTTAACATGTTTAAAGGTAATATGGAGAAAGATTCTGTCTTATTAATTCAGAATTTACTGCAATATATTATGAGCTCAAGCATTAACCACTTTGGCCAGAATTATACATTTTAACAGTGAGGACAAATTATATCACATTAGAATATATAATTCAGTATTAACTTTTCGGTGCATTGAACATACCTCTGAACACTTAATTCAATTTCCCTAAACTTATGTTTTATTCTATGCAAAATACTAAATTGCATATGTTAATCAGGGAAATGTTGGTATTGTGTGATTATTTACTTGAGATATATGGTAATATATATGGTAATATGAATGTAAGTTAAGGAATATAAGTTGTTTTATGAAATCCGTCTTAACTTTTTCTGTTAAAATTTTAAAACTCCTAGAAACCTGTCATTTTTGAAATAAAACATATCTAATAATATACAAATGAACAAGGTTATTTAACACAGAATGCAGCAAATTTAACTTGCTGATTGTAGACTTAATTTCATAGATCTTTTATTTCTCTATAGTAAAAATGTATACATTAAAACAGTAAATTTGCATTTTTTCAATAGTTCTTGTTTTTCCAAATTTGCAAGTTATTTTTTGCATTTTAATGTATCTGAAAATGAGTTATAGTATAAAACAAGAGAAAACACTCAAAACCATGCCAGTAACTAGGCAAATTTCCCATAGCTTATGCAAAGTACTGCCATGAACACATTGTACAAACTTTTATTATTTTAACATATTGTCGGCATTGTTATAATGTTACATGTTTATCTTCTTCAGCACAATACCAGCATTTCAAAGGTAGGATTCATGTACCATCTACCTGTAATCTGAGCACCCAGCAAAACACTGGTTCATAGAAGGTATAAAATATACATAAAATTACCTTTTAAATTTTTGTCTAAATTACCATATTGATTTACAATAAACAAATGATGTTTAAACACTGCACTTGACTGAAAGTAAATATGTTTTCACTCCAACTGTGAGGTAACTTTTCTTGAAACTTTAACAAATCATATCGATTTTCCTTCTTACCACTCATTGTATCTATCATTATCTATACTATTATTGACAAATGGCTTATGTAAAACATATAAGTGGATATAGGTAGATGATATCTACACATATATGAGCACAAATATGCACATATACACTATAAAGGCCTGTGTCTTATAGGAAATAATCCAATTTACTTCCTACTAGACAAATATCACAAAATTTACTGACTGAATATACCAATGTCTTTTAGCAAAATTATGGAAGAATTATGATGAGAAAAGCTGTGAGAATTGCAAAAATGTTAAAAGTTTTGGAAGTTTATTCAACTATGCAATTTCATGAAACAAGTAGATCAGTCATTTCCACCCTCAATTACAGTGATGGAACAGCAGTATAATTTAATGGGACAAAGTTTGGACTAGATATAAAAAGATTCAGGATATTGTCTCAGCTTGGTTTGTAAGATTGTGACCATAGTCAAGTTGCATTGTCTGAAATAATGGAACCTAGCTTCGCTGTAATAATATTCAAATGTGTTTTTTTACTTATGTTTTGTTTTGAAATTTTAAATATATATTAACTTTAATTATATAGTGATATGTTATATTAAATAATATATGATATATGTTGTGTGCTATAATATATACATTAATATAATATATAAATATAATATACTGAGGGTTGCTGGAGGGGAGGTGGGTGAAGGGATAGGGTAATTGGGAGATGGGCATATGCAACTGACAAATCACTAAACTATCTCTGAAGCTAAAAAAAAAAAGTGGGGATTATAATTTTATTTTTTCTTACTTACTTTTATATTCTGTTCATTATTCTAGGCATTTTGAGAGAAAGAAACAATGAAGTGTAAAGAAGAAAGGGAAATAAATTTATTAAATACTTAAAAAACAAATATATATTTTATATAGGGCCTATATATTATATAATTGTATAAAACAAACAACCAATGTCAACAGCTTAAAAACAAGCACAACTAGGAAATCATAAAACTAAAATGGTTGAATCAAATATATGTGGGTTTACTAGGATAAAGACTAGTCAAGCATTCACAAGCAATGAGTCTTGTTTTTAGTATCCATTATGAAACAAACATAGCGTTGATCAATCAGGAAAGTCAGTTATTAGAAGTTATTTAAGAAAAATATGAAGCACATACAGTTATTTATATTAAACTGATAAGTCTTGGGTAAATCAGGTCAATTTATCCTTATAAATTTCTATATTGTTGCATCAACAAGGATGTGAACTCTTTGACATCCTCTTTGCTGTCACATCACAGCCAACTGTCTCATATTGAACAATTCCAAACACGGGACAGTATTATTTGGAGTAGTTTTTAAAATGCCTTTTTAGTAGTCCAAATAATTAAAATAATGCGAGTCTTGTTTGATAGCCTCATTTATTATGTTAGGATGCGAATGGAGTCTCTAATAGAGAGTGCAATAAAAAGGAATATGTCAAAGTGTTTTAAATAAAAGAGTAATATAATCGCAAGCTATAGTCAACATGACTCACAATTTACCAAATAAAATGTTCTTTGCATGGAAATCAGTAAAATAAGAAAAGTTTCTAGAATATTATTAGAATGGATACTTGTTTCTTATTTCTATGATCTAATATACCCATCACAATGAGAAATTATTATTTCTTTAAAGCAATCTTTTATTTCATTTTTTGTTTGCTTCACTATTTTTTTGTAGAGCCATAATTTGTTTTAATCGTCTTGAAAAGATCACTTTTCAAGAGACACCAGCAACACCCTGCTTGGTAAAAGCTACAAGAAGTCATTAATTCTTTTAGTTATTTTTAAAGCACATTCCAGAGGAATTGGAAATCTATGTCAAAGGTTACTTCACATTAAAAGTATTCCAATGAGTTAAAAATGCAGACATTTATCAATTATACAATTCTTGCTGGTAAAACAGAACAGGCAGTGTTCATATAAATATCTATGAGAAAAGTGCCATTGGCCTCTATCCATTGACAGTATGCTACAATGGCACCAATTTCTTCTAAATTATCAACACAATAGAACAAATGAGGGTCAGGAGATCCTGTTGGTATATTTAGGAATGAAAAACATTACCATTATAATAATTGTACCCTTATTGTCAACATCTTTTTCACTACTGGTGAACAAGAATAAGCATTATCATTGATGTAACCGACAAAGATGTTGGAATCTATTATTTGTGAAATGATGATTGCCTAGAGTATTTTAGGTACTAAGGTGATATTAATTTTTTATCTTATTTTAGAAAATATTAGTGTGTAAGAGAGCTTTTATTTTTATTTTTTCGCTTTTGCTTGGGATTGTGAGACTTACCTTAGTCCTGTAGACATAGAAAAAGTAGTCAAAAGCAACAAGAAGGAAGAGTAGAGAGTTAGAATAACATCCGTCTGATTTAATGACACTTTTACAATAATGCATAAATAGTGAAATACTTAGTATTATGTGCACTAAGATGTAAACAGTCAAAATCCATTTTCCATCAATTCAAGATAGAACGCTACAAGTGTAACCCTTTGAGTTAAAAATATAATGCAAAAAAAAAANGATGCAAAAAAAAAAAAATTCAAATCTTAACTGAAAGTCCTAACTAATGAAATAAAAACAAGCTTTGTCATTTCCAGCTNAATGCAAAAAAAAAAATTCAAATCTTAACTGAAAGTCCTAACTAATGAAATAAAAACAAGCTTTGTCATTTCCAGCTTACCTTTTAACTGTGACTTTTAAAATAGCTTTGAGCTCCAATATTATTCAACTAGTATTTTTAAAAGATTTTTAGGTGAATCTAATTAAGATAGTCACAATTAGAACCATAGTCTTGATTGTTTCTCTTCTTTGAAGAAGTTTTCAATGACAATGAGTCAAAGTGATCATTTTTTAAGCAATCGTCCCATTTGAAAAGCATCAATTACTGGTGTGATTTTATCAACGTCCATTGAGTTCCAGGCAAAGATCCCTATAATGTTACCAAGCCCTAGGAGGAAATACAGGGGGAAATGTTCAGTCCAAATGTTTTACTATTTAACATTAAAAATGGGTGACAGAACAGGGGCGCCTGAGGGGCACAGCGGTTAAGCGTCAGCCTTCGGATCGAGCCCCACATCAGGCTCCTCCGCTATGAGCCTGCTTCTTCCTCTCCCACTCCCCCTGCTTGTGTTCCCTCTCTTGCTGGCTGTCTCTATCTCTGTCGAATAAATAAATAAAATCTTAAAAAAAAAAAATGGGTGACAGAACAGATCAGATTTGAAAAGAGCGTTCACCCAAAGATGCTTCCCCTACGGAGCGCCAGGAAGCTGCAGTGTTGGCATAAATTTATTTATTAATATCCTAAGCTAGATGGGATCAACTTACAATAGAAAGAGATTTTTGATTATGAATTGATAAATGAGCGGAAGACAGATAAAGTAGACCAAAGAAGTCTCAGGCTTAGAATTAAAAAATGACAGAAAACCCCTGCCACCCCAGTTGCCATAGTTATAGACCTGAAACAAGAATCTAAGACTGAGGGGCACCTGGGTGGCTCAGTCATTAAGCATCTGCCTTTGGCTCAGGGCTGATCCTGGCGTTCTGGGATCGAGCCCCACATCAGGCTCCTCCACTTGGAAACTGCTTCTTCCTCTCCCACTCCCCCTGCTTGTGTTTGCACTTTCTCTCTCTCTCTCTCTGTCAAATAAATAAGTTAAAAAAAAAAAAAAAAAAAAACCCGGGACTAAAAATTTCAAAAAATATAGGTCCTTAAACNAGGTCTCTAACCAACATTTCATGAGCTTTACTTCTCAGCTCCTTATTTCCTTAATTTTATCTTTCCCATCTCAGCTTCTGACCTCAGCTCAAAAAATTCTCCTACAAGCTGTTCAATTTAATTTTCTGCTCTTGACCTAACCTTGGACTTTTTGTTTTCATGCAAAGCTTCTGCTCATACTTAACTGTAAATTTTAAGCCTCCAGTGGTTATGATGTTCAGATCCCTCTATGAAATCGAGTGAACCTGAGCTCCATACATGTAACTGCGTTTGACTATCTTTACCAATGCTTGTCTATGCAACACAATTCTTAAATTCTGCTCTTAGATTTTAGGCCCCTAAGTCAAATCTGTAGCCTCTACGGCTAAATAGGGCAAAACTGCCAGTGTTTAAGCAACTTCTAAATTCATAGACATTTCTCTTCTGGCTTCCCACAGCTTTCCTGCTTCTTCCTTTGTGGTTACTAAAGAAATTTCCTCTAGGGGCGCCTGGGTGGCACAGTGGTTAAGCGTCTGCCTTCGGCTCAGGGCGTGATCCCGGCGTTATGGGATCAGGCCCCACATCAGGCTCTTCTGCTATGAGCCTGCTTCTTCCTCTCCCACTCCCCCTGCTTGTGTTCCCTCTCTCACTGGCTGTCTCTGTCTCTGTCGAATAAATAAATAAAATCTTTAAAAAAAAAAATTTCCTCTAAATCCAAAAATCTTCTCCTGGAGGAGGCAGAACCGGGAATTGCTGAAAGATTAACTCCAGTTCTTTATTCAGAATTTATAGAACTATTATTGGAAGGAATTCAGAAGTATCAATTTCTTTTAAAATTAGCTCATGATTCTTGGTTTTCTGCCAATTGTACTTCAAGGCCAGGAATTGGAGGGGAAAAAGCTGCAAAAATTAGTGTTGCTTCATATGCCAAAATTCTAAAAGAACCCACAATGTAACAAATTAAATTAAATGCAAGATTTGGAATATCATGACTATAAGAAAATATACTCTCAGAGCAGAGTTTTTAGGAAAAAATTGCTCATATCCACAGGTATCACTGCAACTCACCTCTTTGCAGGGGTATTATTGCCTTCTGTTAGTGAAACGATAGCTGCTTTCACATTCATAAACTGGAATATTTTTAAAATAGTATTTTTGTCCTGTGTATCTATTGTATATCCTCTTTCATTTAAAGAAACATAATATCTGTCCATCAAATCTCCTTTGGCACCTCAGTTTTGAATTGTCTGTTATCTCCACTATCAAACTCAGCAGAAATAGTTCTATGTCAGTATTTAGACATACGTTGTCATACTTCAATATTCAATCATTACAAAACTCCGCTCCTGGATAGTATATATCAGCTTCTAACTTCCATGATTACCACAGGATTATTATAATATTACACATTCAACATTTATTGAAGGTTCATTTAAGAATTGTCAGGTATCTAAAATTTCAGTGCATTTTTGTAAACAAAATAGGTAATATGGATCATTTTTTACATATGGTTTGATGTTCAGAATACAAAGTAGGTCATCCCATTCTTCTCAGAATTCAGAGCTGGGAAGAAAAAATAAGCCCACCATTAGAGATGTATGCTTTTTGTTAGATAATTAAAACTCTGTAGTACGTTGTGTTTTATTCTTGTGTTTGGCTGCTAAAAGATTCAGAATAAATTCTTTTTTCTTAGCATAAATATTCAAGTAAATTTGCCTTCATTTTTATTCTCTTCCTCTCCACTTTGATATTTAGTTCACAAATTTTAATTTTCACTATGACTTTTTAGTTTGATGTATCTATAACTTTTTTAAGTTATATAAATACTGTTTTGGAATTGTATAGGCTACACAGTTTTTTAAAGTAACACAGTGATGCATATTTCTGTGTCCACAATGAACCATAGTTAACAAGGTAGAAAGACATAATAACTGGAGGTAGAAAAACATCTTGCATTTAATACAAAGCATACTTTTTCATTTAATCTATTAATTCAAATAAGTAGAGGATAGAAGTTATATGCATAAATTTGAACATAAGGGTAATTGTTAATAACTAGTGAAAACTGCTACAAATTAGAAAAAGTTATGTTTTGTGTCATGAAATCAACTTGGGACATTACTCTAACATCAATCTTCTGAGATGAAGACTTTTGTCAGTTGGATAGTCAAAGAGAAAGAACATGAATAATCCTGACCAATGCTATCTTTGCTTAAAGCATCAAAAACAAATTACTATCATTGAGAATGGCAGGGAAAGGGCTGGGGACATTGTTAAAGGAAAAAGAAACAGAGGAAATGGCAGAAATCAATGCAATGGTCAAAATTTTTCATTTATAATAGATACTAGTCACATAATACCATATGCTAACAGGGCATCTACACTTATTTTGTGATTTAATACTTAGGCATTAGCCAAGAAAAATATCCACTTTGTCCTCAAAAAGAGGCACACCATTGTCAGAACAGTGGGGAAAAGAGCTTTGGGATATTAGGAGCCGGCTCTGACTTCTGTAATTATGATTGTACTGTCATTCACATTGTAATTATCATCATTTACGCGGCCTGAAAACAGATGAGATTATATTCCTCAGGATATATTGTTGCAAACCTAATGGCTTAAATTATAGAGTTTTCTAATAATATAAAAATATGTCACATGCCAACATTTACATTAAGGGAGCCCAATTTCCTTCATTTTTTGAACACTTTGGTTAGCTATTCTCAGAACTTCTTAGAACTATTATTTCCAGGAGAAATTTTTAAGACGGGATCATAGTTGCTTTGAAAATCAAATGATAAATGTCCTAGAAAAATGAAAATGTCCAAGTTAAAAAAAAAAAGATGAATTGTTAAAGTCACATCCATGGCCTCTAAAAATATTTTTGTGCTATTCAACAATAGCGGTGCCCTAGTTTTCACATAACTTCCACATTAACAAAATGGGTTTTGTCAGTGAAGCTTATGGACACTTGGATACTTTAGACATTTGTAGACCTCAAAGCCTGATGATATTTTAAACAACTTTTTCTCTATAGATATTTATATTGCATCAACTTCTGTTTTCAAAATTCTTTATTTTGACTACATTTTATAATTTTATCCACAATCATTTTTGCATATTATTTTATTTATGTATATTTTTTACTGAATAAAACTGTTAGACAAACAGCTTGTGGAAATTACTACAGTGTTTCTGCTCCTGGTAGTGGAAAAAGAGCTTATCTGAGGTCATCTCTCCCAGTGAGGACAATCAGAAAATTTATATTTGAAAAAAATATATCAAAATCATCTGATTAAAGCTCAGAAGACAGCAAAGATGTGAGGTAATTTGGTTACAGAAAGAATGGAAACCTAGACAAGGTCTGCCTTTTCCCTTGAGGTACGTGTCAAATCTAAAATAGGCAAAAGAGAGAGGCAAAAATGTGCCAGAGCTCTTTGGTCTCATTGGCTGGAGCCAAACAATTGGAGTTCTGTATATGACAAGTAGGACAAGGGTGACAGTTAAGGCATTGGAGGAAACAAATATTAGTGGTAAAGGAGAGCTGGCAATAAGGCGGCAATCACAAAGACTGAAGCACATTCTCCAGTCATCTCAATCCCTAACTGGTTAAAGATTTTCTGTGCCTAATTGACCTCCAAAAAGCAGCAAGAGTAAATTAAATCTGAAGGGAGGTAATATAATTAAGAGACTTAAATTGTCATGATTAAAAAAAAAAATAGCAACTCAAATGCCTGGCATTCAATCAAGATATGTAAAAATAACAAGAATTGATAACAAATAGAGAAAACAAATGATAGTGATGGGAGCAAAGATTATCCAGATATTAAAGATGTCATATACTGACTTTCAAATAAATGTGATTTATTTGTTTCAGATATTTAAGTGACAAGATGGAGGATTTCAGGGAAAAAGAGAGATAAAACAAAGACAATGAGAAACAAAAGCTACCAAAAATACAAAATGGACTTAAATAGCAGATTAGACAAATTAGAAGAGAGAATTGTTGAATTGTATTATGTTCAAAAAAAAAGGATTGCAGAATGAGGCATTGAAAGAAATGAATATAAAACAATAAGAAATAATATGTCAAAGAGATTTCCCTTTCAATTCTGACAGGTAAAGACCTTGGAAGTCTTCCCTCTTGTTGTTATAAAAATAAAGCTTTGAACAAACAAAAACAATCAATTACCTTTCTTGGACCGCCCGAAAACTAAGGTTGCAAAAGCAAATTGCCACCCTGAAATTTGGAAGAGAGAAGCAAATTCAGTCATAGCCAATATTTGATTACCTAGATCAGAAGCCACTGGAGCTACAAAATGGTAGAAATAGTAAAATGGTCATTTTGATAAATTACTGGACATAGAAGCCTTTATCAGAATCTCTCAGTGAAGATCCAGAACAATCCTCTTGAGACTTTGGCAGGGAGACAGTAAAAGTATTCATTGTGAAATATACCCAGAATATGCCCTTTTTAAAAGGTCTACTCTCTAGAACAAAGACTTTATCAGAGCTTTACTCCAGTAGGGGGAGGGGTTTCCTTACACCCCAGCCCTCTCTAGCATTCCTTTCTCTACTTGGGGAAAGGGCAGAAACACATGTGAAAGCCCCAATCGGAGACACAGGTGCATGGAAAGACTGAGATTTAATCACAAGATTCTAGAACATTTCCTCGCCTCACACCTTGGCACCATGCTAACAGGGTTCCATGTAATGGCATAGATTGCTGCTGACAGAGATGCAAGAGGCAGACTTTCTCTAAGGAGGAGAACTCAAGGATGAACAAAGTCAAAAGCGGAGACAAAAGCAAGGACTGCAGGGAAACTGCCCCTGGCAGCTATGGCTTCAGCCGACATTTAACATAGCCCAACTCCTAGTCAGAAGCGTAAGTCCTCACACTAACAGTATATTTGCATCAACTTCTATTACACAAGACAATGCTTCTACTTTCAAAAAAAAAAAAAAAATTACATGGCATGCTAAAAAGCAAGAAAACATTCCATCCAAAGGTACAAAGCATCATCAGAACCAAACTCAGATAGGACATAGCCTGGAGCCCAGTCTTAGGGGGGCAACACATTTCTGTTGGCTTTACTTCGAGGAGCCCCACCAGGTCCTCACAGTAAGGTTATGTGGAATGTCCCTTCATATTTCAGGCAAGAGGAAGAGGAATGTAACCAATATTTTTAAAGATTTATTTATTTATTTTAGAGAGAGAGAGCATGAGCAGGGGAAGGGGCAGAGGGAGAGGGAGAAACAGAATCCCAAGCAGATTCCCCACTGAGTGGGGAGCCTGACAGGACACAAGGCTTGATCTCATGACCCTGAGATCATGACTTGAGCTGAAATCAAGAACTGATGCTTAACTGCTTGAGCCACCTGGGCACCCTGGAATGTAACCATTTAAAAATCTGCCCAGTATGATCTCCATAACAAAAGCCTACCTTTCACAGGGAAAGATTCTACTAGAGCCATATTAGACCTGGAGAAAGGACTATTGTCCAGCTCTAAACCCTCCAGACTTCCTTTGTCGCCTGAAGGGAAGAAAAAAGTTAAGAAATACTTGTGAATGTCACAGCCCAAGGACAGAGGCCCACCAAGACACTAAGATTTCATCATAAAATTATGGAATGCTTTCCTTCTCCAACACTTTGCCATCACACCAGAAAGTCTCCAGTGTAATGATTGTGGATTACAGCTGAAAAAGCTGCAAGGCACAGACTCTATTAAAGAAGGAGTTCTTAGAGAAAACCAAAACTCATAGGGGAGACCTAAACAAGGACACCAGAGGAAACTGAAGTCTCTGCCATCTACAACTACAGCAAACATTAAATATAGCCCAAGTTTTAGCCAATTACGATTGAATTATATATTAAAACTCCGTTTGCCTCAGTTCCTATTATGAGATGCATCGTTTCCAGCCTTTAATAAAACAACAACAAAATTACAAAAATTACATGCTGAACAGTAAGGAAATGCACAGTCTGAAGAGACAACACAAGCATCAGAAACTGGCTCAGATATAGCATTGGAATATCAGGCATGACATGGAATTATCAAAGAATTTTAAATATCTATGGTTTATGTGTTGAATTCTAACAGAAAGGAAATGGACAACATGTACAAATGAATGAGCAACGTAGACAGAGAAAAAGAAACTCTAAGGAAGAATCTAAAGGAAATAGTAGAAATAATAGT
>NC_048219.1:72537633-72581830 GCF_002007445.2 Ailuropoda melanoleuca | reverse complement strand
AACAGGGGCGCCTGGGTGGCACAGCGGTTAAGCGTCTGCCTTCGGCTCAGGGCGTGATCCCGGCGTTATGGGATTGAGCCCCACATCAGGCTCTTCCGCTATGAGCCTGCTTCTTCCTCTCCCACTCCCCCTGCTTGTGTTCCCTCTCTCACTGGCTGTCTCTGTCTCTGTCGAATAAATAAATAAAATCTTTAAAAAAAAAAATTTCCTCTAAATCCAAAAATCTTCTCCTGGAGGAGGCAGAACCGGGAATTGCTGAAAGATTAACTCCAGTTCTTTATTCAGAATTTATAGAACTATTATTGGAAGGAATTCAGAAGTATCAATTTCTTTTAAAATTAGCTCATGATTCTTGGTTTTCTGCCAATTGTACTTCAAGGCCAGGAATTGGAGGGGAAAAAGCTGCAAAAATTAGTGTTGCTTCATATGCCAAAATTCTAAAAGAACCCACAATGTAACAAATTAAATTAAATGCAAGATTTGGAATATCATGACTATAAGAAAATATACTCTCAGAGCAGAGTTTTTAGGAAAAAAATGCTCATATCCACAGGTATCACTGCAACTCACCTCTTTGCAGGGGTATTATTGCCTTCTGTTAGTGAAACGATAGCTGCTTTCACATTCATAAACTGGAATATTTTTAAAATAGTATTTTTGTCCTGTGTATCTATTATATATCCTCTTTCATTTAAAGAAACATAATATCTGTCCATCAAATCTCCTTTGGCACCTCAGTTTTGAATTGTCTGTTATCTCCACTATCAAACTCAGCAGAAATAGTTCTATGTCAGTATTTAGACATACGTTGTCATACTTCAATATTGAATCATTACAAAACTCCGCTCCTGGATAGTATATATCAGCTTCTAACTTCCATGATTACCACAGGATTATTATAATATTACACATTCAACATTTATTGAAGGTTCATTTAAGAATTGTCAGGTATCTAAAATTTCAGTGCATTTTTATAAACAAAATAGGTAATATGGATCATTTTTTATATATGGTTTGATGTTCAGAATACAAAGTAGTTCATCCCATTCTTCTCAGAATTCAGAGCTGGGAAGAAAAAATAAGCCCACCATTAGAGATGTATGCTTTTTGTTAGATAATTAAAACTCTGTAGTACGTTGTGTTTTATTCTTGTGTTTGGCTGCTAAAAGATTCAGAATAAATTCTTTTTTCTTAGCATAAATATTCAAGTAAATTTGCCTTCATTTTTATTCTCTTCCTCTCCACTTTGATATTTAGTTCACAAATTTTAATTTTCACTATGACTTTTTAGTTTGATGTATCTATAACTTTTTTAAGTTATATAAATACTGTTTTGGAATTGTATAGGCTACACAGTTTTTTAAAGTAACACAGTGATGCATATTTCTGTGTCCACAATGAACCATAGTTAACAAGGTAGAAAGACATAATAACTGGAGGTAGAAAAACATCTTGCATTTAATACAAAGCATACTTTTTCATTTAATCTATTAATTCAAATAAGTAGAGGATAGAAGTTATATGCATAAATTTGAACATAAGGGTAATTGTTAATAACTAGTGAAAACTGCTACAAATTAGAAAAAGTTATGTTTTGTGTCATGAAATCAACTTGGGACATTACTCTAACATCAATCTTCTGAGATGAAGACTTTTGTCAGTTGGATAGTCAAAGAGAAAGAACATGAATAATCCTGACCAATGCTATCTTTGCTTAAAGCATCAAAAACAAATTACTATCATTGAGAATGGCAGGGAAAGGGCTGGGGACATTGTTAAAGGAAAAAGAAACAGAGGAAATGGCAGAAATCAATGCAATGGTCAAAATTTTTCATTTATAATAGATACTAGTCACATAATACCATATGCTAACAGGGCATCTACACTTATTTTGTGATTTAATACTTAGGCATTAGCCAAGAAAAATATCCACTTTGTCCTCAAAAAGATGCACACCATTGTCAGAACAGTGGGGAAAAGAGCTTTGGGATATTAGGAGCCGGCTCTGACTTCTGTAATTATGATTGTACTGTCATTCACATTGTAATTATCATCATTTACGCGGCCTGAAAACAGATGAGATTATATTCCTCAGGATATATTGTTGCAAACCTAATGGCTTAAATTATAGAGTTTTCTAATAATATAAAAATATGTCACATGCCAACATTTACATTAAGGGAGCCCAATTTCCTTCATTTTTTGAACACTTTGGTTAGCTATTCTCAGAACTTCTTAGAACTATTATTTCCAGGAGAAATTTTTAAGACGGGATCATAGTTGCTTTGAAAATCAAATGATAAATGTCCTAGAAAAATGAAAATGTCCAAGTTAAAAAAAAAAAGATGAATTGTTAAAGTCACATCCATGGCCTCTAAAAATATTTTTGTGCTATTCAACAATAGCGGTGCCCTAGTTTTCACATAACTTCCACATTAACAAAATGGGTTTTGTCAGTGAAGCTTATGGACACTTGGATACTTTAGACATTTGTAGACCTCAAAGCCTGATGATATTTTAAACAACTTTTTCTCTATAGATATTTATATTGCATCAACTTCTGTTTTCAAAATTCTTTATTTTGACTACATTTTATAATTTTATCCACAATCATTTTTGCATATTATTTTATTTATGTATATTTTTTACTGAATAAAACTGTTAGACAAACAGCTTGTGGAAATTACTACAGTGTTTCTGCTCCTGGTAGTGGAAAAAGAGCTTATCTGAGGTCATCTCTCCCAGTGAGGACAATCAGAAAATTTATATTTGAAAAAAATATATCAAAATCATCTGATTAAAGCTCAGAAGACAGCAAAGATGTGAGGTAATTTGGTTACAGAAAGAATGGAAACCTAGACAAGGTCTGCCTTTTCCCTTGAGGTACGTGTCAAATCTAAAATAGGCAAAAGAGAGAGGCAAAAATGTGCCAGAGCTCTTTGGTCTCATTGGCTGGAGCCAAACAATTGGAGTTCTGTATATGACAAGTAGGACAAGGGTGACAGTTAAGGCTTTGGAGGAAACAAGTATTAGTGGTAAAGGAGAGCTGGCAATAAGGCGGCAATCACAAAGACTGAAGCACATTCTCCAGTCATCTCAGTCCCTAACTGGTTAAAGATTTTCTGTGCCTAATTGACCTCCAAAAAGCAGCAAGAGTAAATTAAATCTGAAGGGAGGTAATATAATTAAGAGACTTAAATTGTCATGATTAAAAAAAAAATAGCAACTCAAATGCCTGGCATTCAATCAAGATATGTAAAAATAACAAGAATTGATAACAAATAGAGAAAACAAACGATAGTGATGGGAGCAAAGATTATCCAGATATTAAAGATGTCATATACTGACTTTCAAATAAATGTGATTTATTTGTTTCAGATATTTAAGTGACAAGATGGAGGATTTCAGGGAAAAAGAGAGATAAAACAAAGACAATGAGAAACAAAAGCTACCAAAAATACAAAATGGACTTAAATAGCAGATTAGACAAATTAGAAGAGAGAATTGTTGAATTGTATTATGTTCAAAAAAAAAGGATTGCAGAATGAGGCATTGAAAGAAATGAATATAAAACAATAAGAAATAATATGCCAAAGAGATTTCCCTTTCAATTCTGACAGGTAAAGACCTTGGAAGTCTTCCCTCTTGTTGTTATAAAAATAAAGCTTTGAACAAACAAAAACAATCAATTACCTTTCTTGGACCGCCAGAAAACTAAGGTTGCAAAAGCAAATTGCCACCCTGAAATTTGGAAGAGAGAAGCAAATTCAGTCATAGCCAATATTTGATTACCTAGATCAGAAGCCACTGGAGCTACAAAATGGTAGAAATAGTAAAATGGTCATTTTGATAAATTACTGGACATAGAAGCCTTTATCAGAATCTCTCAGTGAAGATCCAGAACAATCCTCTTGAGACTTTGGCAGGGAGACAGTAAAAGTATTCATTGTGAAATATACCCAGAATATGCCCTTTTTAAAAGGTCTACTCTCTAGAACAAAGACTTTATCAGAGCTTTACTCCAGTAGGGGGAGGGGTTTCCTTACACCCCAGCCCTCTCTAGCATTCCTTTCTCTACTTGGGGAAAGGGCAGAAACACATGTGAAAGCCCCAATCGGAGACACAGGTGCATGGAAAGACTGAGATTTAATCACAAGATTCTAGAACATTTCCTCGCCTCACACCTTGGCACCATGCTAACAGGGTTCCATGTAATGGCATAGATTGCTGCTGACAGAGATGCAAGAGGCAGACTTTCTCTAAGGAGGAGAACTCAAGGATGAACAAAGTCAAAAGCGGAGACAAAAGCAAGGACTGCAGGGAAACTGCCCCTGGCAGCTATGGCTTCAGCCGACATTTAACATAGCCCAACTCCTAGTCAGAAGCGTAAGTCCTCACACTAACAGTATATTTGCATCAACTTCTATTACACAAGACAATGCTTCTACTTTCAAAAAAAAAAAAAAAATTACATGGCATGCTAAAAAGCAAGAAAACATTCCATCCAAAGGTACAAAGCATCATCAGAACCAAACTCAGATAGGACATAGCCTGGAGCCCAGTCTTAGGGGGGCAACACATTTCTGTTGGCTTTACTTCGAGGAGCCCCACCAGGTCCTCACAGTAAGGTTATGTGGAATGTCCCTTCATATTTCAGGCAAGAGGAAGAGGAATGTAACCAATATTTTTAAAGATTTATTTATTTATTTTAGAGAGAGAGAGCATGAGCAGGGGAAGGGGCAGAGGGAGAGGGAGAAACAGAATCCCAAGCAGATTCCCCACTGAGTGGGGAGCCTGACAGGACACAAGGCTTGATCTCATGACCCTGAGATCATGACTTGAGCTGAAATCAAGAACTGATGCTTAACTGCTTGAGCCACCTGGGCACCCTGGAATGTAACCATTTAAAAATCTGCCCAGTATGATCTCCATAACAAAAGCCTACCTTTCACAGGGAAAGATTCTACTAGAGCCATATTAGACCTGGAGAAAGGACTATTGTCCAGCTCTAAACACTCCAGACTTCCTTTGTCGCCTGAAGGGAAGAAAAAAGTTAAGAAATACTTGTGAATGTCACAGCCCAAGGACAGAGGCCCACCAAGACACTAAGATTTCATCATAAAATTATGGAATGCTTTCCTTCTCCAACACTTTGCCATCACACCAGAAAGTCTCCAGTGTAATGATTGTGGATTACAGCTGAAAAAGCTGCAAGGCACAGACTCTATTAAAGAAGGAGTTCTTAGAGAAAACCAAAACTCATAGGGGAGACCTAAACAAGGACACCAGAGGAAACTGAAGTCTCTGCCATCTACAACTACAGCAAACATTAAATATAGCCCAAGTTTTAGCCAATTACGACTGAATTATATATTAAAACTCCGTTTGCCTCAGTTCCTATTATGAGATGCATCATTTCCAGCCTTTAATAAAACAACAACAAAATTACAAAAATTACATGCTGAACAGTAAGGAAATGCACAGTCTGAAGAGACAACACAAGCATCAGAAACTGGCTCAGATATAGCATTGGAATATCAGGCATGACATGGAATTATCAAAGAATTTTAAATATCTATGGTTTATGTGTTGAATTCTAACAGAAAGGAAATGGACAACATGTACAAATGAATGAGCAACGTAGACAGAGAAAGAGAAACTCTAAGGAAGAATCTAAAGGAAATAGTAGAAATAATAGTGATAATAATTAATAATAATAATAATAAAACTATAACAGAAATGAAGAATTCTTTTGATTGGCTGATCAGTAGCCTGGACACATTTGAAGATAGAGTCAGAATCAATGAGCTTCTAGGTAAGTCACAGCAAAGGCAAAGAGCAAAGAAGGAATGAAAGGAACAGAACAGGCTGTCTAAGAACTGCAGGACCATGTAAAAGATGAAATATTCTTTTAAATGGAACCAGAAAGAGGAGAAACAATACAGCTGAAGGAGTATTTGAAACAATTATTGCTAAGAAGTTTCTAATATTAATAATGAACAAGAAACCACAGACCTAGAAAACTCAGAAAACACCAAGCAGGAAAAATACCAAATATCAATAAATACCAAAAATAAGTAAACCCAGGCACATACACTCAAACTGCCAAATTAAAAAATAAAAAACAGAGAAAACCTTTTTTTTTTAAGATTTTATTTATTTATTTGCCAGAGAGAGAGACAGCCAGTGAGAGAGGGAACACAAGCAGGGGGTGTGGGAGAAGGAGAAGCAGGCTCCCAGCAGAGCAGGGAGCCGGATGTGGGGTTCAATTCTAGGACCCTGGGATCACACCCTGAGTCGAAGGCAGAGGCTTAACGACTGAGCCACTCAGGCACCCTAAAAACAGAGAAAATCTTAAAAGAAAACAGGAAGGAATAAAGAAAACAAACACCTTACTTATAAAGACATGAGAATGAGAATTACGCTGGATTTCTTGAAAGAAACCATGAAAGCAGAAAGAGAGTAGAGTAACATGCAAAAATATTTTTTTTAAAAAATGAATTGCCTTGCTATACATCAGCAATGAAAACTTCGAATTTGACATTAAAAATCAAGATTATTTCCAATAGGACCCAAAAATGAAATGAAAAATGAAATGCTTAGGTATAAGTCTAACACAAAATGTACAGAATCTATGTGGAAAACTGCAGAACCAATGAAAGAAATAAAAAAAAAATCCAATAAACAACTCTTTTGTGTTCATTGAGTGAAAAATTCATTATTGCTAAGATGTCAAATCTTTCCAATTTACTATATAGATCAATACAATCCAATTAAAATCACAGCAACCTATTTTGTGGATATTGACAATCTGATTCTAAAGTTTATATAGAAAGACAAATGATTCAAGATAGCTAACAAAATGCTGATGAACAAACTTGGAAGACAAGCACTTCCTGATGTCAAGACTTTCAATTGAGACAGTGCGGTATTGGCCTAAGAATAGAAAATGTATCAGTGGGAAAAAAAATGGAGATTCCAGAAGCAGATTCACAGAGTCAACCAATTTTAAGACAAAGAAGCAAAAGTAATTCAATGGAGAAAGAATAGTTGTTTCAATAAATAGTGCTGGAAAATTGGACGTCCATATGCAATACACACACACATGAAATGAATCTAGACACAGACATGGATGTATCTGTCATTAAAATTAACTCAAAATGGATAATAGACTGGAAGGTAAAATTCAAAACTATAAAAATTCTAGAAGAAAACACAGAAGTGACAGGAACCAGTCTGAAAGTTTACAGGCTAGACAACTCCAATTATATGAAATTCTGGAAAACAATAACAACCCATAAGATGAGGGGTTGCCAGGGGTTTGGGTTAGGAAGGAAGAACTGAGTAAGTGAAGCATAAGGGACTTTTAAATTTTATTTTATTTTTATTATCTGTGTGATACTGTCATTTTGGATACATGGCACAATACACCTGTCAAAATCCATTGGAAGAAAAGGGAACCTTAATGAATTCTAATTTTAAAGTACCATTTAGGAGGTCTGACAATCCAGTGTGGAATGCAAAATGTGAAAACCAATGTAACTGTATTGCAAATATATGAAACTCCATCAAAGAAGGCTGAAGAAAGTAACTTTGAAAATGTATAGAGTTCGTAACCTCAAGGCAAAAGAAACTACATGAACGTATAGTCTATTTAATAAAGTCATTTCCCATGGGAGTCGAATTAACAAGTCTAATACTGCTATACATGAAGCTGAGCAATTAAGTCACTGGGTGGTAGATACAATGAGTCAGCTTTCTCACTATTAGAGTTATGTGTTACACATAAACAGGGGGAGGAGGGTAAAACAATCTCTATATGGATATGTGTGTATACGTAGTATATTTGCGTATAGCTGGTATACCTTGGTTTGACAGCTGAGAGGGCCTAGAAGAAATGACACCTCAGTAACACCCTAGGACCCAAAACTTAATGTTTAATGCTGTTCTCCAATAAAAGGAACCAGAGTTTACTGAAGAAATGACTGATTCTAGGATTGGGGAGAAAGTATAAGATGAGCCTGGGGCATCTTATAGTGCCCCCAAAATAAAGATGTGCTACAACCAGACAAAAAATAAATAAACAAAAACAGTGATGGGAGTATGTCAAAAGGACATAGCAGCCACTGTAAGAAATCTCAGGTAAGTGAATAAATAAACACTTAAATAGGGAGAAGAGTCAAAACTATCATGCAGAATAATTCCAAATAATTCATATAGATAGGATGCCCTCAAGCAGGTGGAATATAATTCCCCACTCCTTAGGCAGGGTCGTGCACAGTAACTTCCTTCCCAAAAAATTGTCACATAGAATTCTATACTCTATTACTCAAATATTGTAGTAAAGACTTTAAAGACTTTGTCAGGTATGCTTGGTCTCCAAAAATTGATTTGCCAGTCATACTTCCTAAGAAACTACTGGAAACACTTTCTCAAAATGAAGAATTAAAACCAAAATGTCATCCAGAAACAGGGAAATTAAAGAGAAGGAAAAAAAAAGCCCCCCTCTAAAAGTGGGACGAGAACACCTGTACATCAAATCTAAAGTGAGCAAGACTTAGTTGGTAATTCCATTTTTCTTACCATATTTACAAGTATTTTCTAGCAGAGAGTTTTGTATAAATTAATCATAGTTACTTAGAAACTCAGCAAATGGAAAACAAAACAGAACAAACAAAAAGATAACCATGTATTCCAAGCAAAGGGACAAGTTGTATAGAAGAAGAAATGTAATCTTATTTGCTACGGGACTGAGCTCTGAATAATATTTACAATGTAGCTACATTGGATGTTGATCTGAACCAACCTGTGGTAGAGCTATGTTACACTGTGATTGAGTGTGTGTGTGTGTGTGTGTGGCAGAGCAATCATAAAAGGGACATAAATACTCTTCTTTCCTGATAGAAAGTCAATTGGTAAAATCCCAAACCCTACAATTAAACAGCACATTCTGCATGTTATTTAGAAATACTAAGATAACAAAAGAAGCAAACAAAAACATAAAAAATACCTACCTTTGAAAAATAGGAATTGGTGAGAGCTTAGAGAGGAGACTATTTTTTCATCATCTCCATTTTAGTAATAAAATCCAGCATTTCTATAGCATTACAAATAGGTACTATCAATAACCTCACTTCATACCTAAGAAAATCAAGACACAATGAGGTTATGTGACTTCCCAAGGTCAACCAAGCAGTGAATAGTAGAACTGAGATTTCAAGCCAAGCAATTTGCCTTTAATGTCCATGCCCTTAACCCAGCATACAAAACTTGTGGTATCTAGAGCTCTTTGACTAGATAAAGCTGTATGGAATTATCACTGTTAAAAACAAAAAGCAAATTTTAAAAACTCTAGCTGACCTGAAATTGTTTTAAATGTTTTTATGTCGGTGTACCTGGTTAACTCAGTCTGTTAAGCATCTGCCTTTGGCTCAGGTCATGATCTTGGGGTACTGGGATTGAGCCCCAGGTCAGGCTCCCTGCTCAGCAGGGAGTCTGTTTCCGCCCTCTCCCTCTGCCTCTCCCTCTTCCTTGCCTCTCCCTCTCCCTCTGCTCCTCCCCACCATTTGTGCTCTCTCTCTCTCTCTCTCAAATAAATAAATAAAATCTAAAAAATAAATAAATAAATAAACGTTTTTATGTCCGTATTATTTCACGTCAAAGATAATACAATGTGAAGGTCATACTTTGTTTGCATGTGTGAATTCAGATACTGGGGCACTAGAAAAATTTATGAAAACACTATGTACTTGCAGTATCACAAATGAGCATCTCTTGAGAGGTGAAATTTTTTGACCAATGATAATGAGTAAATTGTTACCTTTATTAAGGAAGCTTGATATAGATAAAATACAACTCTCAGAAATACACTCAAATTCATTGGCAATGTGGTGACAAAACTTTATTAGGCTACATATTTTGATTTATATAGGGATGTTAAGAAACTTGAATATGATCATAAATGAGAATGCACAAAGAATATGAGTAGAAATTAAAACATAAAATGAAAATTTTTAAAGAAAAAATAACAACAACAAAAAACCTTGTCTCCCAACCATTCCTGAAACATCTACTTCGTTACACCAATTTACAATTAGGAAATGGACCAAGTGTCATAGAAGTTAGTGAAATAGTAATAACCCTATAATAATAATGTCCCTATAATAGTGAAATAATAATAACCCTATAATAATAATGTCCTCTGCAGCCTTCTGCTTAAGATGGATCATTGTCCTCTCCTTGAAGCATTATCACCCCTGAATGTGGTGATAGAGAATCCCAGCCATCATAAATTTGGCCCTATGCTCAGTTTAGCAATTCCTAGAGCAAACCACTGACACACACATATGCCAAATATGTGGATCCCTTTAAAGGAAACTATTGACAAATATGTCTTCTCTTTAATAAGCTTATAGACCGTAGACATTTACTGAGATAATTCTCAACCTGCAAGATTAAGTTAATAATATCTCATGACAATTTAGATACTCTTTTAACATATTATAGCTCCACATAAAGAGATGCCTACTAATTTATGAATGCAAAAACATCCTTTAAATTTAGAATCAACCTCAACCAGAAAGGCCAAGAGTTTCGCCCACACTGCTAATATCAACATGACTCTCAACTTGGCCTGAGGTCACTTAACCAATGTTAAATTAAAAATATGTTACATAACCTGGTTTAGACCAAAAAGGGCTGGTCCAGGTCCAAAGAATTTGATAATAAACCCTTGGGCACAATTATGGGTCGCTTTGATTGGTTTAAAAACCAAAGAGAAAACAAGTGATGCAAAAGCTCTCCACCTGACAAGGTTATGTAACAGTATGCATGCATTCAAGACTCACAGGGCAAAAATCTGTTTCCTTAGACAATGTACTGTGAAACAGGTCTGAAATTGGGCCATTTTCCATGAGGTTATAACATATAATTAAGTCAAATTATTTCTTCCTTTCAGTTAAAAGGATACAATCCATTAAATTTGTTCTCTAGTTTGAACATTAACTGGGTTACTTTTAGTTTGAATATGTTACCATTCTCCTAGTAAGTCATAGGGTAGGAAAATAAGGCTGAACATAACTTGAGCAATATTCGCGTTCTGCATATGGTTAATACAGCTGACCTCTAAAAAGCTCCCTGAGTGCCACTGATCTTTCTACATGCACCTGCAACTTTGTGTTGTTCCACTTGGCATTTTTCATTTTAGAATCTATTAAATAAAATTTGATAAGATTCATTTCTAGAAGGTATAAAGGTTTTAGTGAAGAGTGTTAGAAATATATCAGAAAATGAAATTAAAATGAGGCGCTTGTATCACAAATTTTCTTTTGACAATTATATTATCCATAGGGCTGCATTTTTTCTCAGAATATGATATGTGATCAAGGCACTAAATGTGTTTGGGTTATTTTAGGAAGCTTTCAATATTCAATGGACTGTCCAGAATACAGATTAGTAATACTGCTAAATTATGTGTCCAATTTACTCTATCAAATATAAATAAAAATGAAATCAGAAATATTTGAATATCGCCACTGTTAATTATATTAAGCATTTTTCATATACAGGAATTTTATTATAACATTATTGACATCAACATGCAATTATTGAAACCCTAAAGTTGACTCAAATGTAGTCCCATTTTAAGGGTGTCTATCTTATAAATGAGTTTTACCGAATGAAACTAGTGAAATAGAATGTTCTTTGAAACTCATTTTGTTGAACTATATACTTTCATTTTTTTCTTTCTAAATATCATTTTGTATCTGCATTCATACATAGCAAAACAATCCCATGAGTGTTTTGATTTCTATTTCAAACCTGCAGCTGGAGTGTTTCTAAAAATGATGCATATAAAACATTTCCTCAAAACTGATGTTAACAGAAAAGGCATTAAAGGTTGCCTCTACAAATGAGGACTGGTATTGATTTTTACAAATAGGGTTCTACTGTGCTTTTCATGTGTTCAGTCATTAACTGGAGTATTTGGATTATACAGCTTTTATGATTCTTTCTGCACATATAGTCTGATTTAATTTTAGCATTCTCATTGATTTCAAGAGGTGTCACAGAGGGTAGCGGGACGTATTGGGTTGACAGAGTTCAACATATGGCATCCAATTAGAGACACCAGAGAATGTTAGTGCTTTCTCTCTCACTCTTATAAAAAAGAAAAAAAAAAAAAAACCACTCTAATGCTATTTATTGTTGAGAGAAGAATGCATCTAAGATTCCACTCAAAAGCTTTTATAGAATATCTTTTTATCATATTTTATCACAGTAGATTGCAGGAGTTATATAAAAGTTTTTTGAAAAATTTTTTTTAGATAGTAAGAAATACTTAGATTGGATTTGGCACCAGACAATGCTATTTACCATCAGTATGATAAATTTGAATTATTTACTTAAGCTTTCTGAGCCCCAATTTCTCCTTGGTAAAATGAAAATAATAATCTTTTCTCCTTGGTAAAATGAAAATAATAATCTATCTCATAAAGCTTGTATTTGTTTCCCCAGGCTGCCATAACAAGGCACCAAAAACTGGATCGCTTACCACAACTGACATTTAGTGTCACCCAGTTCTGGAGACTGATGGTCGTAAGTCAAGGCAAGAGCGGTGCCACTCTCTCTGACACCTGTTGGGGAGAATCTTTCCTTGCTTCTCTCCTAGCTTTTGGTGGTTTGCCAACAATCTTTGGTGTTCCTCGGCTTATGGTTATCATCACTGTAATCTTGTCTCTCTTGTCACACAGCACTCTCCCTGTGTGTCTTCATCTCTGTATTTCTTCTTTTCCAATAAGAACACCAGTCATATGGAATCAAGGGCCGACCCTACACCAGTATGACCTCATCTTAACTAATTACATTCGCAACAATCCAGTTTCCAAATAAGGTCACATTCCAAGAGAGTGCAGTTTAGACCTTCAACATATTCTTTGGGGGGGGGGGACACAATTCAACCCATAACAGAGTTGGATTAAGGATCTGAGGGGAAATAATGGTAAAATTTCCTTGCATGCTATCCAGTAATAGTAGCTTAATTATAGAGTTGAGAAGAGAAAGCAAATAAAATCACCTAAACCCGTGGGTCAAGCAGGAAACTCATGGTTCCATTAATGACAAAGTCAGATTGCAGGAAATAGCTGGCAAACTAAGGGGCTGATCCCAGAGATTCACTGACCTACAGTATAGGCAGGAAACTCTTAGGTCAGCATTTGCACAACAAACATTGGAGTACTTGTACCTGTCTTACTTGGGGAAATTAAAAAGAAAAAATGAGATCTCAAACTTCCAGTCACTGGTTCAATAGAGTTAGGTAGACAAGGTATGTTAATGTTTGCATGAAGTTCCTTTGTTTCTGATACCCAGGTAGGTTTGAGAACCACGAATTATTTTATGTTAGTGAAACTTATGTATGTTAGTTGAAGTGTTTTCACTGTAACGTAATTTGTTACTTTAAAAACAGAGTTTTTCCTACTTTTCAGGTCAAGATTTGCATATTTTCCAGCTTCTCAGATTTCACAGCCTCTTTCTATTGAAGAGTGTAGTATCAAGCCAAAGCAAAGAAGAAAATTAAGTTTGTAGTTAGACTCAGAAAGGAGTAGTGAAAGATAAACGGATTTAAATCAGGAAAAAATAAGTTATATTATTTAGATAATAGAAGAATGTGAGGCAAAAGTCTTTGAAAAGCGTATAGATTTCCAGATTGCTTTCTTTGTTCTATGCCTCTGGGAGACTGAAATTTCTCTACAGAGATCTTAATGTAGATTATCTGGAAAAGTTACAAATGTGGATCTATGAACTGGGGGTTAATAGGTACAAGTTCAGAGCCTGAATACCCTGTAGGCAAGGACAAATCAAGAATTTTAGAACAATTTGAGGTTTTTTAAAAGAACGATAATATGAAATTATGGATAAAAAGGAGTGTTCAACACTGAACATTTTATAAAAATAAGCAAATAATCCACAGTATACAAATTTTAAAATGCTGATAAATACGAAGGGATCCCCAAATTTAGAAAATAATTTATCTGCTGACTGCCTGATAAACTCCTATACTACTTCTGCTATATATTTGCCTGTATAATATCCAATTATAGATTAAAAAATGACCCAGAATGTTATATAAATGACCCAAAGTTTAAAAAGATGAGAAGTGGCATGTCCTGACTTTAAATCCAGGCAGTCTTAGTCTATAATCCATGTTCTTAATTTTTATGCTACTTTACCCAAATAAGAGGAATTCTCTTTCTTATACATGGATGCTTGTGTATGCTAATAGTATCTGTGAAAGGACAGACAGAAAGTTCTAAGAGTGGTAACCCCTGGGGAGGAGAAGTGAGGGGTGAGGGAAAGCAATATGAGGCAGAGTTCTCATTGTTTTACTCTTTTGTTCCTCTTGACTTTTATGCTATGCTCATGCTTTTACAAATGAATAGAAAAAAGGAAAAAGGGAAGAGAGGAAGGAAGAAACTAGTAGAGCCAATGTTTATATTATGAATATTTTTTTCTAATCAGTTTATTTCACTTCTCCATGGAGAATATTTTAGGGTTTTAAAATAGTTTAAAAGCATTATTTATTGACATAGAAAAATGTACACATTGTATTGTTAGATGAAAAACAATTTACAAAAAGTTTGTATAGTTTGAGACTAGAGAGAAAAATAAGTTTACATTATATAAGTCAGATTACATAAGGAATAATAAAGACCAAAATTTTAAAATAATAGAGACAGCTATAATTGTATCTATGATTGTGTTTTTTAAACTTTTTTTTAAAAGATTTTATTTATTTATTTGACAGAGAGCGAGACAGCCAATGAGAGAGGGAACACAGGCAGGGGGAGTCGGAGAGGAAGAAGCAGGCTCCCAGCAGAGGAGCCTGATGTGGGGCTTGATCCCAGGACTCTGGTATCACGCCCTGAGCCAAAGGCAGTCACTTAATGACTGAGCCACCCAGTCACCCCTGTGTTTTTTAAACTTGTTACCTAAAATCAAGACATACATGGTATTATCATAATAATAAATGTTTAAGCAATAACTATTGATTTAGCTTCAAAAATATGACAGTAAGTCTCATATTTTAGACTGTTCTTATTGTTAACATAATTAGTGACTTTAAGAAAATGAATTATTTTTTATTCAAGCTAGTAAATGTAATGAGGTTATATTCTGAACCATAGTAAGCCAAGAAACAGACTTCATACATTCAAGGTATAAATGTTTTTTATTTTGGAGAATGAAGGCTTCTTGACTAATTCTTTTATGTAGACACAAATGAACTTTGCAGATGTATAAAAAGCATTGTACAGACACATACCATACTCTTCAGTGTTCCAAAATAATAACACTTTTATCTGCTGGTGCATAGTGCCAAGTTATCTATAACTACGATCAAACTAGCAATGTACTTTGATTAGATTGTATTGATTTGATAACATTTGAGAGCGAAAGTGCCAAAACACAAAGGCAGAGATACAACAACAATGACAACTTTCATCTTTTCACTGCTTTTGTGGAATGCTTATGGAATCCTGGATGAGGAAGATAAGAGTTGCAATCTCTGTCAAATAAGAAAATACACATCAACATTCTTTGATGAAACACCAAAAATGCTGCCAACCCTGATCAAGATTCTTTCCTTCCAAGAAGGAAAATAAAACCAACAAAATAGAATAGAAGTCAGAAATATGAAATATATCTTCATGTGTGTATATATATATATATACCCACATTTTATATTGTATTATATGCTACATGAATATATATAAATATAATATACATATATTTTCTCAGGCCAAAGTCAAAATGATAAATATAAAATATTCTTAAAAATAAATCAAATACTGTGTATAAGAATAATTAATTAATGGGGTTTTAAATAAATTTTTGAAAGCATAAATAAACAATAAAAATGAGTGACATTTGCTGCATGATGGTGATCTGTAGTTCTGAAAATAATTCTCAACTACTAAGGTTGAATTTTCTCTCCCACATTCAGTAATGAAGTTGTTCTCTAAAGCCTCCCTGGCATTTTACCTTTGTTATGCAGTTCTAGCCACAGCACAGTAACTGGTGTTTCACTCAATGCCACAGACTCCTCTGTTATACATTTTTTTTTTCTTAGTTGTCTGCTCACTGCACAGTACAATCAGAAAACACCTTATTTTCATGAAAGAATCAAAGGGAGAGCTGTTGGACAAACATTATTTGACTGTTAAAAAAGCATTTAAATTCAGGACACAAAAAAAATTACAGATATTACTAAACTATTTTAACAATGCAAGTCTTTGAATAAAACAGACTTAGTCCCATTTTTAAGTATAAATTTCCTCTAGGGATTTTATTTTTGCTATAAGTTAAAAAATATGAACTAATAAAAAAACCAAAAGTAAATTATGGGGTAGAAGTTATTTTCTCCAATTGTATATAGAGTGTTTTACTGTTCATAGATTTCATGTGAAAATTCTCAAGTCTCTCTCATATATGTGTGTGTGTGTGTGTGTGTATACACATATATATAAACATTTGCACATATTTATGCCTTAGACAATTTAGATGTCATGATATTAGGGCATGATCCAGTCATGTTAAAGCAAGAAGAAATGACATTTATTTACAGGAGAAGATAGGTAGTACTTACCATGTCTCTAGCATTGTTGTGACAGCATAGAATGCTTTGGGTGATTTCATCATGTCCCACATAATACACATCCATCTCAACTTGTTAATACAGCAAAATACATTGATGCTTTTGTCAGATTCAATACCAATGGACGTACTGGCTTCACCCAGATCCACTGCCAACACTTAAAACTATTATCGTATTTTTCCTTTCTCCTGTGCGTTTTTTACATTCTGCTGCACCAGTGGGAGACGGAAATTGTACCGTTGCTATCTTATAAATAGGTAACAGAAAGTCTGATGAGGGATAGAAAAAGCGTAACTTGGTCATGATGAATTTGCCAGCTTTGTTACTAAGTAAATTGAAAAGACTATAATTTTTATAGGACATAGTTTCTATTTGGGATAGATTCTCTGTTAAAAGTAATAACCAAGGCACGCCTGGGTGGCACAGCGGTTAAGCGTCTGCCTTCGGCTCAGGGCGTGATCCCAGCATTCTGGGATCGAGCCCCACATCAGGCTCCTCCGCTATGAGCCTGCCTCTTCATCTCCCACTCCCCCTGTTTGTGTTCCCTCTCTCGCTGGCTGTCTCTATCTCTGTCAAATAAATAAATAAAATCTTAAAATAAAAAAAGTAATAACCAAGGGGTGCCTGGCTGGCTCAGTCAGTAGAGCATGTGACTCTTGATCTCAGGGTTAAAAGTTTGAGCCCCACGTTGGGAGTAGAGATTACTTAAAAATAAAATCTTTTAAAAAATTGTATTTATTTGAAAGAGAGAGAGTACAGGGGGAGGGGCAGAGAGCGAGAATATCCAAGCAGACTCCCACTAAGTGGATAGCTTGACAAAGAACTTGATCTCATGACCCATGAGTTGAAACCAAGAGTTGGACCCTTAACCAATTGAGCCACCCAGGCACTCTTATTTAAAAATAAAATGTTAAAAAAAAAGTAACCAAATGGCTAATATTCTGCAACAGATTATACATGATTTCTGGGTCCATTGTAGGTTTGCCTGGTTGTAAACGTTTCTATTATTTGTTTTATACTATGTTGTAAACATTGTTTGGCATATTGTCTTCCACTGAATAATGAGCTCCAAAAGACAGGAATCATTTGTTGGTTACCATAAGCATCGTCTCTGACCCACAACAAACACTCAAAAAAAAAAAAAAAAAGTGAATTAGATTCAATCCACTACTGGTGAAAATAATAGCCCTCAAAAGAATAAGAATATTGATATGTTTTCAGTGGCAGACCAGATTTTTTAGAAAAAGGTAGTCGACAGTGTTTCTTATTGGTATATTTAGTCCTTAAATTCAACAAAATCAATTTCTGCTTTTGTCGTATTAAAATTATTTCCCACAGTTACCTAGACATGAATCTGAAAAGTTAATAAATCAATTTTAGTGCTTAGAATAGACTCTTAACTTTTCAGTTGCAGAAGTGATGGAATTTGTATCCTGGTAGAACCAGTTGGAAGGCCTATTTCTGTCCACTTGTTCAAATGCCTTTTAATTATGCCTTTGGCCAATGTTATGGAACTAGAGAAAATTGTCGAAATATATCAATCATGAGTTTTTTGTTTTTTTTGGTTTGGTCTAAATTTGTATTTATATTATTACTAACAGCTTTTTAGTAGCAATGCCATTTCTAACAAACTTTCCTCATGGTGATATGAAAAATGATTAGGACAGCTTGTAATGTGCTAAATTAGTTGAACAATCTATCTAAAGAGTAGATGGAACTATTTTAAATCCATTGGCCACCCTATTTTTTCTTAATATTTAGGTTTTTATATTAAAATAATCAGTTTTCAATCTAATTGTTTACAGAGAGGTTGTACACAGTGTTCAATACAAGTTATATTTTGGGCTTGCCATTCTTTCTGCTCTAGCCCAAACTCAAAATAAATAGATTTGGGGATAAAAGATTTTTTTCAGTTCCTAAAACTCAAAGTTTAAGTCAGAAAGAACACATTCAGTGAAAATACTAATGCCTATAACCTTGAGGACTTAGAGACAGGACCATGTGATCCAGCCGGGGTTGTCAGCGGCATTGGGTTGGCTCTCTTGTGTCTTTCTGGTTACTGGTCCATGACTTGGGTTAAATCATTCATCAGAAGCTACAATGTGCTAGGAAGTATGCTGGGCATTAGGTGTTCAATGATGAGTAAATCTAATTTTATGGGGGAAAAGAGACAATAGGTGGTTATGATACAGAATATCCTGAAGAATTTCTATGTTTCCCAAGTATATCTTAGACCCATTAAATTTTTCTCTCTTGATTGATACCATTATTTCTTCATGAAAACTATGACTTATCTAAGATCTCAAGTGGATTTTAGCATTTCTTCTTTCCCCACCATTTTATTCTACACATGTTAGCTAGAGTTATGTATTAAACAGGCAAATCCAAAAATTTCAAGCCACTATAAAACTCTGCAAATGATTTCTCATTGTTTTTGGATAAAGTTCTAAATTATTTACATATGCTATAGCGTTCTATATTATTTGGCCTTGTCCACCTCTTCAATCTCATCCTCTGATATGCAAGCGATTGTTTTCTGTGCCTAAGCCAGGTAGGCATTTTCTCTGTTCTGTGATTATGCAATGTTGCTTCACACCTTAAAACCATAGCATATGCTATTTCTCTGCCCCATAGAATGATTGTGAGACTCTGAGGTTTTTATAGGGTAATGTATATAAAGCACCATGCAGTAAATGCCATCAGAAGATACTCATTAAATATTTTTGGTCTTTCTATCACATCAGTATGGTATAATCAGGGTCTTCTGGGTAATAACTTGGGAACTAGACCAATAATCAGCATCGGGACAGAAAAAAATGATAGATGACAGTGGAAAAGACCAAGGAACAAGGGTAAGGAGTATAACACAGTTCTTACTTTGGGATATTGAAGGTACTTTGGTTGAACCTTTGGTCTATTTTTAATTCTATTATTTCTTCAAAATTCTTAAACAAATTCATTTTTTCAGTTTTTACTAAATGTTCTAAATTCATTATTCTAAGTATACTACATGAGGATATCATTTTTTGTATAATTATGAACTAAGTATGTAAAACTTGTCTAATACATAAAAATTAAGAACAATATAAATTCTAGCAATATTCTTTAATTAGCAAAAGTCTTACTATCCTTTTTTAATGCATTTAGATATAAGAATCTTCTGTTCTTTTCAAATTTAATTCCTACTAGAAAAATCTTTAAGGTCTTTGTTCACTCAAAGTATCTAAGAGTCTGAAGCCATTAACACCATATCAGACTTTGTTTCAGATCTAATTGATTGTTAAGGGATATTACAGGATTGTCTTGCTCTAGGAAAGTAATGTGCTAGACAAAATCCTCTCTGAAGACCTGGATGGTATTGAGATTTAGCTGAATAAGGAAATGATGACCCTTATTAAGCTAAATGTTTGAATGAGAACTATGTCACATATAGATGTATTTTTAATAAGAATCAAGTTGACATTAGAAGAAAAAAATGATATCAGATTCTATAAGATAATCTGAAAAAAATTCAGACCATTTGGCATAAGATATTTTAAAATGATGCTTATTGATGTTTTTCTAACTTTAATAAAAATACCTTGAGCATAAATTTAAAGCCAAGAGAAACAAAGGCAGATGTTTCTGTTTGAAGCTGTGTGTCCCTTTCTCTCTTAGGAGGATCATCTTGCTGTAGTACTGACACTGAATTACCCGAGAGGCTTAAGTACAATTAACTTCTTTCCCTAAGGTTAGTGGGAACTGTAACACAGAGAACCGAGTATAATTCTCTACACAAAATTCTCACCACAGGACTTAGATCAGTGTCTTTATGGGCTTCTAACATGCCATGAAAGATGTCTGCAGTTTACCGTGCAAGGTCGAGGGAACATTAAAATACATGCTCACAGTTTTAGGCAACGGATTGGAGAGACATTTAATAATAGAGAGTTCACCATTTATCCCACGTATGCTCCAATTCCAACAGGCAAAGGAGTTGGCAGCCTGGACTCTTCCACTGAGTCAGTCTGTGACAGCTCTAGTACCAGATTAACTCTTGTGGTTATAACACAGACAACATTTTGGAGCATTGCATTTTTCTACAACAGCATAAAATGACTATCTCAACTATCTGGCAATGTTACATAAAATGTGTATTAAAAAATAATTATTTTATGTCATTATTATGTTTTAGCAATTTTCATGAGGTTACTTATTTCTCTGTTGAAAAAAATTTAAAGAGTATTATTGTGTATAGTTTTCTATTAATTATTATTAAGCAGTTATAACTTTCCAACAAAGGATCACTTTAAACTCTAAATAATTGGTGATGGCTAAATTAAATGAACTAAATTAAATGAACTAAAATTAAAATTAACATACCCAGGGGAATTCTACCAAACATTTAAAGAAGAACTAATAGCTATTCTTCTGAAACTGTTTTATTCTTCTGAAACTGTTTTTTTCTTCTGAAACTGTTTTAAAAAAATAGAAATGGAAGGAAAACTTCCAAACTTATTCTATGAGGCCAGCATTACCTTGATCCCAAAACCAGACAAATACCCCACCAAAAAGGAGAATTACAGACCAATATCCCTAATGAACATGGTTGCAAAAATTCTCACCAAGATACTAGCCAATAGGATCCAACAGTACTTTAAAAGGATTATTCACCACAGCCAAGTGGGGTTTATTCCTGGGCTGCAGGGGTGTTTTAGCATCTGCAAATCAATCAATGTGAAATACCACACTAATAAAAGAAACAAAAACCGTATGATCCTCATAATAGATGCAGGAAAAACATTTGAAAATATACAGCATTCTTTCTTGATAAAAATTCTCTGCTGTTTAGGGCTAGAGGGAACATGCCTCAACGTCATAAAGGCCATGTACAAAAAACTGAGAACTTTTCCCCTAAAGCCAGGAACATAACAGAGATGTCCACTCTCACCACTGTTGTTCAACATAGTACTGGAATTCCTAGCCTCAGCATTCAGACAACAAACAGAAATAAAAGCATCCAAATTGACAAAGAAGAAGTCAAACTTTCACTCTTCACATAAGACATGATACTCTATATAGAAAATCCAAAGACCCCACCAAAAAATTGCTAGAACTGATACAGGAATTTAGCAAAGTTGTAGCATATAAAATTAATGCACAGAAATCAGTTGCAATTATATACAGTGACAATGAGGCAGAAGAAAGAGAAATCAAGGAATCAATCCCATTCACAATTAAACAAAAACCATAAGATACCCCAGAATAAACCTAAGCCAAGAGGCGAAGGATCTGTACTCTGAAAAGTATAGAACACTTCTAAAAGAAACTGAGGAAAACACAAAGAAATGGAAAAACATTCCATGTTCATGGATAAAAATAACAAATATTGTTATGCTGGTCTATGCTACCCAAAGCATAGACCAGAGATCTGGAACAAACAATCCTAACATTTGTATGGAACCAGAAAACACTCTAAATAGCCAAAGTAATGTTGAAAAAGAAAGCCAAATCTGGAAGCAACACAATTTCAGACCAAGCTGTATTGAAAAGCTGTAGTCATCAAGACAGTATGGTACTGGCACAAAAACAGACACCCAGATCAATGGAACAGAATAGAGAACCTAGAAATGGACCCTCAACTCTATGGTCAACTAATCTTTGACAAAGCAGGAAAGAATATCCAATGGAAAAAAAGAGACTTCAACAAATGGTATTGGGAAAACTGGACAGCAACCTACAAAACACTGAAACTGGACCACTTTCTTAAACCATATACAAAAATAAAGTCAAAATGGATGTGAGACAGGAATCCATCAAAATCCTAGAGGAAAACACAGGCAGCAATCTCTTTGACCTCAGCCATGGCAGCGTCCTACTAGACATGTCTCCAGAGGCAAGGGAAACAAAAGCAAAAATGAACTATTGGGACATCATCAGGATAAAAAGCTTTTGCACAGCAAAGGAAACAGTCAGCAAAACTAAAAGACAACTTATGAAATGGGAGAAGATATTTGCAAATGACATATCAGATAATGAGTTAGTATCCAAAATCTATGAAGAACTTATCAAACTCAACACCCAAAAAACAAAGAAATCCAATCAAGAAATGGGCAGAAAGCATGAACAGACATTTCTCCAAAGAAGACATACAGATGGCCAACAGACACATGAAAAAATGTTCAACATCACTTGGCATCAGGGAAATACAAATCAAAACCACAATGAGATACCACCTCACCAGTCAGAAAGGCTAAAATTAACACATCAGGAAACAACAGGTGTTGGTGAGGATGCAAAGAAAGGGGAACCCTCTTACACTGTTGGTGGGAATGCAAACTGGTGCAGCCACTCTGGAAGACAGTATGGAGTTTCCTCAAAAAGTTAAAAATAGAACTACCCTATGACCCAGCAATTGCACTACTAGGTATTTATCCAAAAGATACAAATATAGTGATTCAAAGGGGCACATGCCTTCCACTGTTTATAGCAGCAATGTCCACAGTAGCCAAAATATGGAAAGAGCCCAGATGTCACCAATGGATGAATGGCTACAGAAGATGTGTATACACACACACACACAATGGAATATTAGCCATCAAAAAGAATGAAATCTTGCCATCTGCAACAACATGGACGGAACTAGATGAGTTTATGCTAAGCAAAATAGTCAGAGAAAGACAAATGCCATATGATTTCACTCATATGTGGAATTTAAGAAACAAAACAGATGAACATGGGGAAGGGAAGGAAAAATAAAATAAGATAAAAATGGAAAGGGATGCAAACCATAAGAAACTCTTAACTCTAGGAAACAAACTGAGTGTTGCTGAAGGGGAGAGGTGGGTAGGGGATGGGGTAACTGGGTGATGGACATTAAGGAGGGCAGTTGATGTAATCAGCACTGGGTGTTGTATGCACCTGATGAATCACTAAAGTCTACCCCTGAAACTAATTATACAGTGATAAGCAAATTGAATTTTAATAATAATAAAAAAGAACATTGATTTTAATGCATTATCACAAAAACTTTAATTATTTGCATTATGCAATGTCTTAAAAGCTAGTTTTCTGAAAATATTATGCTAAGAGTTTAGGCTTGGTGGTATATTATTCAGAATATATGAATAAATTAATAAGAATGTTGTATATCTGTGTGCCAGTTTTTCTCCTGTAAGTTCCATGATTTAATGGTAATTTGTACTTAAATTTCTCCTTTTTTTTTGATACTTAAGCTACTATTACTTTGTTATATTAAGGAATATAATTAAGATTATTTTCTTTCATAGAAGTTTATCTTAATAATTTTATCACATAATACATTTACATTTACAAGTTAAAATGTCTTTCTTTGTTCCAGTAAAATTTTATGAACATGATTATTATTTAACTGTATCTGAAGTATATAAAATTGTGCCTTCTGTATGTTCAAATATAGACTAAGTAACATATGTTAAATGAATTTGTTAAGTTCATTACAGAAAATTCATTTTAGAATGACCGTGATACAATTGGACATAATCTAAAATATTGGTGAGTATTATACTGCCCACCCAAGTTTTTAACAATTTAAAAAATTATCAAATTTAAATATCGTTGAGCTCAATTACGTGGTGAAGTAATCAGTAAAAATATCACCGAAATTCATCTTTTAAAAATCCCATTAAGAGGAATCATGGAATGCCTTCTCTCTTCCACTTACAAATGAAGATATCACCTCAGAGAATTTGGGGGAAGGGTCAAGTTCAGGTAAATTTATACCTGATGTTTTTGATGTTTCAAACAAGATTGGGCTGTGTGAACAGGGTGACCATCGGACCTCTGCTGAGAATTCAACTCAATACAAAATTACAAAGTCGTGAAACACTGAGTCCTAAAAGCTCTTTTGGTAGCTCTAAACATGGTGTAGAAATTGAGGGTTATCTCTGTAAAGTGGCTCAGATCCTTCAGACTAAGAGTCAGATACTCTGTTCTTACACATAGGATTTTAATCAGTCAAGTTTCTAACTATCTTTAACTTTATAAAAACATGGTTTTTCAGTACGATGTCTTTCTGTTAATTAATAAAAGCAGTTTTACAGGTTCACACAGAACATAAAATTGAAAGAAGTTACCCAAGAAGCAGACAAAGACTTAACTTGAATTCAAGAACTGTGGGTTTTGGGGCATCTGGGTGGCTCAGTCAGTCAAGCATCTGCCTTCGGCTCAGGTCATGATCCCAGGGTCCTGGGATCTAGACCCATGTAGGGCTGCCTGCTCAGCAGAGAGCCTGCTTCTCCCTCTCCCTCTGCCTGCCGTTCTGCCTACTTGTGCTCTCTCTCTATCTCGCTGTCAAATAGATAAATAAAAAGTCTTTAAAAAAAAAAAGTGGGCTTTGCCAACAACCTAATTTATAATAAGTTCAAAAAGGACCAAATGTTATCAGTACTTAAATATTTAATATAGTTTAAAATACATGAGAAAATTTAATTGACTTAAAAAATGAAGACATTAATTAAATATAACTAAATTTATAAATACAATAATGTAATTTGTATGTAAGATTGTCTTGAAAACTTATGGAAAGCATTTTAAATTATTTTTACATGTAATCTTAAGGAGTTGAATAATAATTCCATAGCACAAGCAGCCACATATACTTAAACAAAAACCAAACAAAGCAAACAAGCAAACAAACAAAACAAAACCAAAAACAAAACCAAAGGCTACCATAAAGGAAAACCAGAGCTTATTAACAGAAATTCAGGAAGATAAACTTCCTAGATTTTCTCCAGAAATTCCTATTTTCTGTGGAAGTTCCAAACTTATTAGATTAGAAACTACTTTGGTTCTCTTACCATCTTTTGCCTGAGTTCTTAAAGCTTGCTATTCCAATTTGCAATACTGACACCTTATGTGTTCATGTATTACAATCAGATATAGCAGAATCCTAGATTTCGAACAGGAGATGCTAGCTTAGTTTTCTGTAACTACATCATAAACATGAAAGAAAAATAACAAGAAAATGTGGCATTGAGATATGCTCAAGATATTTATTTTGGAAAGTTAAATTATTGCTTGTATATTGTTGCTGAGACTTAATTCAAGGGCTAGATGAAATATGTATTCTTGAAGGATGATTCAGCAGGCTGATACTGGCAGAAAGGAGCTTGGGTAGGAGATATTTATTAAAAACCTATTCTCTACTCCGGAGACAGCAGGTGATGAGATGCTGCAGAAGTTTTGTTCTTTGTCCTGAAATTGGTGGGAATGTATAAATAAATAAATAAATAAATAAATAAATAAATAAATAAAGCAAGCATTGTTTTCCCTCTTTTGGCAGCAGCTACCTGGACCATTTAGACACTTAGGAAGGGGGCTTACCAAGTTTACATTTCAAGGAATCGATTTCATTCTACCTGACTGTGGTAAAACAACCACATTTTAATATTTTAATATAAGTAAGTGAGCTTCAGTCTTCTAAATTAAGAAAAGAAAATAATAGTATATTCTGCTTATCCAAATAAACTAATAATGCAGAAATCGTTATGGTTTAGTAGTTGACATTCTGGTTGTTCAAAATTATCAACAATAAAATTATTTCACAAGCAGTATTTTCAAGGATTGCTTTCAATTCACTTCAAGGATTCCTAAAATTCTAGCGTGAGGCTATGTGTATAGACAAGAGGTTAGCAACGTTTTTCCGTAAAAGTTGAATAGTAAATTTTAAGGTTTTGTGTGCCATATAATGTCTGTCACAAGTACCCAGCTCTGCTCTTGTAATGCAAACAAAACAAAACACACAAAACAAACAAACAAAAAACCCATAAGCAATAGGAACACAAGTGTTCTTGTAAAACCATTTACAAAAATGAGTGAAGGGCCTGGAAGGGCATGCAGGCCATATTTTGCTGCTCTTGATCTAGGTGACTGATTAGGATGTTGGCATTGGAAATATATTCCCCGAGTTCTTGGAATTTCAGAACAGGATGTATATAGTCTTTTTAGAGAGATGAGTTGAATATAAAACACTTGACCCCGCTCTTTTAATGACCTTCTTAGAAGTAGGTCTCTACTCTCCACGGGCATTAAAAGTCATGAGAACTATAATACCAGCTTGATCTTACAATTTATTTCTAAAGGGAAACTCTTTTGAGAGTTTACTAAAACTTGGATAGTACACAAGATGTAAACTGGAAACTGACTCAGGGCAACCAGAATATCTGGTTGTTCTCTTTCAAGTAACTTGAAATAACTTATCTTTCACTGAGATGGCCAAAGAATTTTTTCCTTTTATTGAAAAAATTATTTTATATGTATATAAAGATATGCTGCTGTTCTGGGTCAATTTTTACAAGAATATTGTGTGTGTGTGTGTGTGTGTGTGTGTGTGTGTGTGTGTGTGTTTAAAATGTGTAAAATGTACAGGAAGAGTCTCTATTATTTTAGGAATTATTTTTGGCTTATATTTTTGAATATTCATTCTGTTCCAGTGTTTTGGTTATTTTTTTTTCAGGGATTTCAAATGAGTATGTTGCATTTTCTTTGCCAGTTTTCTCTATTGATTGTTTTCTTTCTATATCTTTCTATAATCTTTTGATATTATTTGCCATTCATTCACAGTTGTCATTTACAACACAGTTTCCATTTTAACCTTCATGTACTTCATTGTACACCTTTTGCATCTAGATTCAGTTTGTTCTGCCAAGTTCATCTCATCTGCTGTTTGGCCATCGTCCTCTGTTACCTGGTCATGTTTTCCCTGTGTGCCTCTGCTTTACGATCTTTCTTCATGGTTATAATTGCCTCATTAAGGTAATAAAAAAAAGCATTGGATATGTGGGTCACAGATTTCTTGTGTCACATTTTTCTGGGTGAATTTCTCTTCGTCTTCAGGAATACTTGCCTGCTTTTTAAAGTTTATTTTCCTTCTTTCTCCTCTGCTTTTTTTTTTTCCTTATTAATAGTATCTTTGAATAGAAATAGTCTTCATGCTTTTTTTGGTCGTTTACATTTAAGGTGGATCTTCCCATATGAGCAATAATAAAGAATTCTGCGATGTGTGTGAAGGACCAGTGTAGTTTGTTCAGTGTCTCTGTGATCTCATGTGCTCCCTCCTCTGTAGCTAAAATAAGATATTTTCTTCACTAATGGTGATTCCACATGGCCAGGATTTTCAGATCCTAACCTAACTCAGGATAGCTTTTACCAAGGGCTTTGAATTTCCTCACGTACTTCACCATTGACCAATGGACATCAGGGGATACTACAAAAAGGTAGCTTCTTAAATACGCCACCTCTATGCTTCCAAGGCACTTTGCCCATTTGTTCCCACTCTCTCTCCAGCTCTAGCTTTATTTCTCTCTCCTTTGCTTACCTGATACTGTAACCAAACTAACATGAATCTGTTTCTTGGTGAGTTACAGATAGAGACTACACCAGACTACACATGAAATAAACTTTATTTGCAACAAATAAGGAGATCAGGGAGACTAACTTCCAAAGCTGTGACTCCCTGAGCAAGGATGAGTGGGTTCCTTTTAAGTTTAGGATGACTATTCAGAAAGGGGAGTTTTGTCAGCACATGTAAAGGCGGGCATAAAGCTGCACAGGTATACTTAGAAAACATGCCTCTACGTTGCCTCCTGTGTTCTGTTAATGAAACTTGTACTCCTCCTTGTGCAAAGATTTTAACATCGTAAGAAAGCAGAGGTACCTGTTGGACAAGGGGGAAGGGCTTCGGTGTGCTCCAAGAGCCAGTATAAACTTGGATGGGGTCCTGGGCTTCTTATCTCAGGTAAGGAATGCAGGGTCTTGCTTACTTTTGAAACAGAACTAGTCATTTTACCACTGATTTATTGCCTCTGATATGGTTAGGCTATTTCCTGGCCTGGTAGAGACTGTTGGTTTTTGCATTCCCTTTGTTCTCTTAAAATCATTTCGCATTTCTTTGTGATTCTGATATCTAGGAAGTTCTGCAAGAAGTGTGCTTGGGCAGATAAAGCCTGTGAGGCATTGGTCAAGGAAAATAGCTGGAGGCTTAAAATGACTTCTCTTCTCGTTCTGAGACCCTTAATTCTTTCTGCTTACAATACCTATAGCCCTGCCGGTTTGTAGACAATCATGTCCATAAGCAATTCACACTCAAGGTTGGGCCATCTCCTACTGGATGTGAATATCTGATAGAATTTCTAGATCTGCCCTATGTCCGGCCTAGTCTCACTGAATCTACCTCATCAGGTTTCTCTGAGGCTTCTGCTGTATTTAGGTGTTTTTGGCCACACACATGTAAGGTACCTATACTTGTTAGCTTTTTAAAAAAATGTCCCTGAATTCCAAAAAAACGGGTTTTATGAAATAGTAGGAAATACATATATTGGTCTCTGCCCCTGGTTCCTGGCACAGAGCTCTTAAAACCCTTGCAATTTTCTTAGTGATATTGCAATTTTCTTAGTGATAAAAGTACTAGGAGCAACTTCTCTTCTGATGTTTGGTCTTTGACCCTGCTCCCTGACACAGGGCTCCTCAATCCCTCAGTGTTAGGAGTGTCTTTTGTTCTCATGAAATGACTTTGTGTGGGGCCCCAGATGGGGACCCGACAGACACCAAAAAGATCAAACCATAATTAGAAGCTTGGAACTTTCAGCCCTATCCCTGTCTTCCAGAGAGGGGAGAGGCACTGGAAATTAAGTTAATGTCTGGTCATGCCTACATGAGGGAGCCTCCATAAAAATCCCAAAAGTATAGGGTTCAGAGAGCTTCCAGCTTGGCGAACACATCCACAGTGGGAGGGTGATGCACCCCAATTCTACAGAGACAGAAGCTTCTGTGCCTTGGAACCTCTAAGACCTTGCTTTATGTATCTCTTCATCTGGCCATTCATCTTCATCCTTTATTGTATCTTTTAATATACTGGTCAATGTAAGTACATACTTCCCTGATTTCTGTGAGCCTTTCTAGCAAATTAATCAAAACTGAGGAGGGAATCTTGGGAATCTCTGATTTTATAGGCCATTGGTCAGAAGCATAGGTAACCAAACCAGACTTGGGATGGGCATCTGAAATAAGGTAGGGGCAGTGCTGAGGACCTGAGACCTTAACCAGTGGGAGCTGATACTGTCTTCAGGTAGATACGGTCAGAATTGAGGTGAACTGTAGAGTACCCAGCTGGAGTCAGAGAATTGCTCGGTGTGGGGAACCCCCCCACACATATTTGGTGACCAGAAGGGAAGTGTTCTGTGTGAGTAGTAAAGGAGACACACAGGAGGTGGAAAACTGAAGGTTTTATATTATTTATTTATTTTTTTAAATGCAGATTTGAGGGGTTTTGTTTGTTTGTTTAATTGTTTTAAGTTTCTTCATTGCACACTCTGGCTTTGAAGGAAAAAAGTGTCTCAATTTGGAACTAGGATGTTGCAATGCACTTATTGGAAAGGGGAGTCAGTCCTCTTCATATCCTAGAAATCGATAGTAATTTTTCTATTTAAAGATATATTTTTTTACATTTGAATATATCTAAAATCTGGATGCATCTTATACTTGGCAATATCTTAAATAATTGTAAGCATTTATTTTTTATTTCTTGTTGGCATATGAAATAATGATGTTTTGCATTAGATTCAACATAATGCAGTAAGGAGAAAATTCGCAAGTTTACAATAAATATTGAATGAATTAACCAATGAATGAATGAATAATTTAGTTGCATTGAAACTTATAAAAATCCTTTTAGGGTTTGATAGCTGTAAGTACCCATGTTTAAGAGTTGAGTAAATGAAAAGTAATCCTGGTATCACAGTTAAAGGCTATTTTTGGAAATAAGAAAATAAAACATCTGACTTTAAATAGGAAGAGACAAACTATGCCTTTCTTTCTTTTTTTTCAAACAGCAGTACCTAGAGGGTGTTAAAAAGAATCATGTACCCAAAATGGTGTCACTTAAGCCAAGTCTCCAAATGGGGTTTGATACTTATTGCAGTTTCAACCTTCCCCAGAAATGTAATCTTAACTGGTCAGTCAGAAATTTTCTGGTAAGCACCGATGAGTTACTCTGTCATGTGGGTCCAACCCTCTACTTCTCCCCCTACCCTCCCCCCCTACCCTGCCCCTGAGGAAGATGAAGTAATCTTCTGGATGAGGCTCCCTGCAATCCCCCCCAAGGGAAAATGTCAATGCTTGAAAGAGTTCTTTCTTTTCTTTTGCTAATGACTTCTCACCTGACCATCCTTCCTATAAAAACCTGTTTTGTGTAACTCCTCCGAGCATCTCTGCTTGCTAGATGGGGTGCTGCTTAATTTATGAATTACTTAATAAAGCCAATTAGATCTTTAAATTTACTCAGTTGAATTTTTGGTTTTTGATGCGGTTACATGGACACAGCAGAACGCTTAGGGTTCTGTCAATGAAGATCATGGTCCACTCTCCTGAGATTTGCAGCATGAAAATGACACTCCATTAACTCAGATAAAAATATGAATATAAGCATCAGAATCACTGATTTAGAAATGGTTCCCCAAAAGTACAAACCAAATTAATATAGAGTTATTATTACACACACAGACACGCTTCCTTAAATGAAACATGGGAATAAAACAGAATAATGCAATTCAAACAAGTCCACGTTCATGGATTGAAGAAAGGAGAAGAGGAAAAGTAGAGATCCATGGGACTTAACTCCCAGTGATAGTCAAGACCATCTCCCACAGAAGGTGATATCCTAAATAGTCTATACCTGATCCACTTATATTTTAAACAAAATTATTGAGGGTAGGGTGGGGAGATGGAAATGATGCCATAATTTAGCGAGACTATGTGTTGGCCACTACCAATTTTCCGGCTTCTCGGACACTCTGTCCCTGTACTTTCTATGGTCTGGTCAAATTGTCCAATCTTTAGCTCCCAGAAAGCATCATTTTCTCAAATGTCATAGTGTCACTCACTGAGCTACGCGTTCTGAAATGTTTATCCCTTCTCTCCCTACCCTCTCCTTATCCCATCAATTAACTACTACACTTTCTTTTGTCTTTCATTTCTGATCAAGAGCCATTTCCAATATCAGAGATACTCTTTCAGATACTGTCCCAGGTCCTCTGGAATAATACCCTCTAAATCAGGTCCCTTTGTCAAATACACTAGAACAGAGGTGAATAATGATATTAATGAAACTGAAGCATCAGAATTTCTTACTTTCTGGGACTCCTTCCAATTTCCTTTATATGAGACTTTTTTTGTACTTTGCATTATTTTCTTTTTTAAAAAGGCCACCGAATTGTAGTGCTTTCAGTCCTTATGACACCTCCATCTATTCATGCCCTCGAAGGTTCATCATTTTCCTTCAAAGTGCATCTTTACTGCCATTATTTAATAACTGTCTCCCAGAGAAAGTAAGAATTCCTCTTTGTAATCATCATTTTATCCTAAGGGCCTGAAACAGTGTCTTGCCTAACAGGCTTGTCGAGGAAATACTTCTGGATGAATGAGCATCACTTTAGATAATGATCTTTCTTCTCTTCCATACACAGTTTTCAATTTAGTCAAAAGGATCATAGGCACAGATATACTGTGTTCTTCCAAATATATTTCCTGTAGAATTGGAGGTAAAGCAGCTTATGACTATTCAGCATAACATTGCATTAGAGATAACATTTGTTGTCGAGGCAGGATTACTCTGAGATACAAGTATTTGTAAACCGTTTACAGCAAGTAAGATGTATTTCTTCAGAGATCCTTTCCTTAATAGGATTTCAGGCAGCTTTTGGAAGCAGTTAAAATAAGTTGCTTTTAAACATGTGTGTCATATCACATTAAAAGGGGTTATGAATCATATCCACCATGTATACCCTCACCTTATAATAGAATTAATCCTGGATTAAAAAAGAGAATTCCTTTTCTGATTTTCCTTCAACCCACTTTCCCTCCTTTTCTTGAAAAATATGAGCTTTTCAAATGACATATGACTAGAAGAATCCATTATAAGCGTCCACTGTTTTGCCTGCTCTAAAGTAATTTGGTTCTGCATTAATAACCTTCACTTCACAATCTCTCATAAGCTCCGTTTAAATGCCTATGTCTTAAATGAGATTGCTTATTTTATGAAGGAATGTTTGATGGCCCAAATGCTCTGTGTTTCATGGTATGGTACAAAGAATGGGAACCAGACAAAGTTGTAGAGAAGGTCTGTCAAATTTGTCCTCATTGTTCCTTCTCTACTCCCTTGGCTTCCCACTGTCAGTAGAGAGAATATTTGACTTGGGAGCCATCAATTCAAGGGGTGCCTCCCTATCAAGGTGTAAGTAAACACAGAATCCAATGGCGAGGACAGCCATTTTATCACATAATTACAACTCAGTGTAATTAGTTCTACATGAGACTTCAAAATTATATACGAAATCGTGGAGGAAGACAGGAAGGAAAATTTAACAAGTCAGGCTATTCAGGAATTAACAGTGCAGAAATGAAAATGATTTTTCAAATGTTTTGAAAGATGAGCTCCCTACCTATTGGAGAAATGAGTGAGAGAACATTTTGACTGGACAAGCAGGGCCATTTCGGGAATGATGAGAAGTTCAGCTGCTAAAGAAAATTACAAAACTGAAAATGAAGGAGTTACCAGATTATAAAGGGCCTTTTAACACTGGCTAAGGAGCTTACATATTATCTGCAGACAACAGGCTGAGGAGTTAAGCAGAAAAAAAAATGAAAAGAAATGTTTGGGGCCCCTGAGTGGCTCAGTCAGTTAAGCGTCTGCCTTTGGCTCAGGCCATGATCTCAGGGTCCTGGGATCGAGCCCCACGTCAGGCTCCCTGTTCAGCAAGGAACCTGCTTCTCCTTCTGCCCCTCACTCATGCTCTCTCTCTCTATCTCAGATAAATAAATAAAATCTTTAAAAAATGTTTTATTTACTCATTAATTATTTTTTTATAAAGGAGCATATGATAGTTATGCAAAGAATATACTTAACTGATGAGGCCCATGTTGCAATATTCCGGGTAAGATGGGAGGAGGCCTGAGTGAGTCTGGAGCTCTGAGAATGCAAAGGACAAGCAGAGTGCAAAAATATTTACAGTGGTGTGCTGGTAAATGTTTAACTAGCTCAAAACAATACCTGATTTGTACCATCTGGCCCCTTCTGTGCTATACGAATGCCCCCAGCATGGCCCATTTAAAACTACCTAATCAACTTCAGACTGAATGATCACTGAATGCAGAACTGGGAAGAGACGCATACCATCAGCTCTCCTGAGTGCACACCAGTCGGCTCCAGCACAGCACTAAATATTTCCGAGGTACAATCAATAAAAGGTGGATGTTGATGGAATGCAGTATATGATGGAAAAAACAAAAACAAAAACAAAAAAAAAACCTTGTATAAAAACCCCAGATGTCCAGCTTGGGAAAGTAAACGTGTCAGTATTTTATGGCTTGTGTGTTATTCTCAGATGGCTTTGTTCTCTTCTAAAAAATAGTAACAATAATAGTAATGCTTGCTAAAAGAAATCTTTCAAGTAAATACTTGCATTTTAACTGACATCCTCAAAAGTCATAGTATCTGAACTTGGAGGTATATAAATAAGAGTTTGAGGGACTTCAGCACAGATCATCTGTCAAATAGTAGCTAAACTGCCTGATAGTAGTGCTGTCTTGGCAGCATCCGTTTTGTGCAGCCCAGTAGCCTGCAGGGGCCCTGAACTGACCGACACTAGCTCCTCCATTGAGCCATGATCGACAGAACAGCCACAAAGTCACAAGTACAAGTAAATTCCTGATAATGACTTTCCCAATGACCCCCTTGTGATGAGTGAGTGTTCTCCCCAGTCTCCCCAGCCCTTTCCCTTATGAGCCCCTTAGATAAAACCTTCCAGAGAGCTTACCAAAATCCCACGATTTTTTGTTTGAATTGATACATCTGGCCTTAGCCAGGGAACCCCTAGGCACTCTACACATGGACACTAATTCAGGCATGCTCTGCAGGTCCAGCCCTACCCTCTGCGTGCACTCGGCCTTGACCTCTCCACGTGGTCCCTCCAAGTGTGCTTGTACCGCCTCTAGGACCTGTGAGTAATTCATTTCTCTATTTCACTTCCCCTTTGCTGTCCAACACCCTGACATCCCTAAGCTCTACTTAATAAATGTTCATTTAACAAAGTCACGACATCAGGTGAGGAATGTTTGCTGTGGAGCATAAAAGAATGTAGCCACACTCAATTATTTAATGCAGATCAATAATCCCCAAGCCAGCCATCTTTAGTTATCAAGGATATTAATCAAGGTTAGAAGAAGCTTTCTTTAGGCCTTTTCAAAGATTTTAATATGTTAATTTACTTTGTAAAGAAAAAGCAGGAATAGACTATACAGTATCTTCCAAAATTAATTGGGAAAAGATTCTGTTTTTCCTGTGTATCTTGAAGGGCCAGTATTCTGGTAAGAATTGATGTAGGCTATTTTTTCTATTAATTGAATCAGCATTCTCTGTATTACCAGTTCCAAAATTAACTACCTTACTTATCTTTAAATCATGAGTAAGTATGCTTTCATTAAACTAATCCAACAAACAATAAAAGTTGGGCTACTGGGCCCATGTATTTTTTTGCAAGTCTACATGGAAACCAGTTGATGGGCTTGTAATTGAACTATGGAAACTACATATAAAATATTGTTTGATATCCTAAGGTGCATATTGCCACCACAAAAATATATCCTCCGAAGGGGCTTGAGAGAAGTCAGCTGAGGAAGACATTTTTCTCCCCAGACCTGATTGTGAAGGTACACACATTCAAAATCAGGTAATTAAACGAGATACATGAAAACTGACTCTATCATTGAATTAAAATTATATCCTTGACAATTGGCTAGTACATCATCTTAAGGAATCATATTTTTATGCAAGGAGATGTGAAGCATGAAGTATAAAAAGGGAGTTTTGAGGTGCCATATTTTTCTGGGTAGAAAATAATAAGAGCAAAGAAACACCACCTGTTATCAGACAAAAAATAAGTGATTTATTAACACTTTCTCTTTTAATTCTGCAACAACCTTATCAGCTGTAAGTATTATTGTCTACATTTTTCATGTGAAGAAATTTAATTTGAGGAATTTAAATACTTGTTACATGAATCAATTTCTTTCAGGATCATAAATGTTAATGCTCTTAATCAGTGTACTCTATCCACATTCTTATCAAAAGCAAAAAACAAAGAAATTAACTCTGCACTCTTCTCCATATGACAACCCGGATAGCCAACCAAGGATACACATTCCACAAGAGAAAGCTGAAAACCTCTTTAATGAATGGATGAATATCCCAACATTTCTCAGCCCAAGCAATTTTTTCCTGCCTGTTGAGTCCTTCCTCTTGACACCTTTCTTTTTACCTCAACCATGCTGTGAATTCTGTTGTTCTATAGATGTATAAATCTTGCTTTGATTGTTATTTCTTTTTTGTTGACTATTATAATTTTCCTATTATCTTTTCTTGTTTTTCTTGCCTTGACCTTATTAAATCCACCTTGGGACTGCTATCTGTGTTGTTTGTTTTCATTTTTCAAAATTCTCTGGGGGAGATACTTTGCAAATATTCAAAACAACAAAACACCATGTATGTTAAATATGGGCAAAGTATGAACCTAAAGGAAATGGCTCTGCATTGAATAAAGCAAAATGAGGTCAACTATGAACATATTCCAGAAGAACAAGTTAGCAATGCTCAAAAATGACAAGTATCTCCTAGCTACCTTTGTCATAAATGAGATTATGAGATTTTTTTCCTTACTATAAACATCTGCTAATTGCTCAAAAAATAAACATAGAAAGACCTGCCACTTGGTAGTGATGCTTTATAGCCAATTTAAATTTGAAGAACTGTTTGCCTAGTCTGTAAAACAGCACACTGTACATTTCTAGTATTTATAAATGCAGGTCTCCACTCCTATTACCCATATAATTAAAGGCAAATCCTGCTATGGGATTTAGAACATATTTGCTTGACACTAAGCTTTCATGAGATTCAATAAATTCAACAAAAGTTTATTGATTTACTAAAAAAAACTGAATTGTAGACTTAAATGATTACTGTTTTATCCAGACCGTATGCCCAACTTAAAAGAGGGCAGATAGAGTTAAAATGTTACATATTTCCTGCTATATTTCCTGGCCCTCAAAGACATGGGTTGCTGCAATCTTTATTTGTACCTCTAGCAAACGGTGCACACATAGTCGGTTCTCTATACCTGCTTGTTTCTGAAATAACTACTGTATAGTCAAAATGAACATTGGTGAGGTATATATAAAAAATGGCCACAAATATATAAAGAATACAGACCCTGAACTGAGAGTGGACACAATAGTCAATCCCATGTGTTCTAGGGGACATTTTATTTTATTATTTAATTTTTTTAAAAAATTATTTATTTTAGAGAGAGAGAAAGAGAGTGTGCGGGAGAGAGGGGCAGATGGAGAGGGTGAGAGAATCCTAAGGGAACTCCGCTAACTGAGCGGAGAGCTTGAGGTGGGGGCCCGATCCTATGACTCTGAGATCATGACCTGAGTGGAAACCAAGAGTTGGAAGCTTAATCGAGAGCTCCACACAGGCATGCCTAGGGGACATTTTAAACTGCATCAATGGCACCAATAATTTCACATTTTTTGTCTGTATTTATTGAATTCTGTCAGTGGCAGTTCCAATGGTAATGACAAAGTCATAGAATAAAATTTTGAGTATGACTTGGAGAACCATGACAGCTTAGGGGAGACTCTCCATTCTAAACAAGCAATTTGTCAGTGAAGTGGCCTTTAAATGGCCCTTTTACATTATTTTATTGTTTGCTTTTTAAAACAACTCACCTAAAAAAACAAAACAAAACAAAAAACCCACCTAAAAGTAGTATAATATTTGTTTTTCAAGAAGAATCTCTCTTTTCTTGGCCAGAACATTATCTTTTCTACTCTTAAGGCTAATAGGAAAACAAGATAATGAAAAGAAAAAAAAAAAATGGGAGGCATGGGCTAGCTGTCATGCTGACAGTTCTGAATTTTGTAACATAGTTACTTTGTTATTTTAGTCATATTCAAAATCTCTTCTGGTCACAGACCAGGTACAAGAAACCATACCCCAAATAAGGGATAAATCAGCCAGTGATAAGATTAATCAGAAAATTATTCTTGGAATAAAAATCTATTCAGTGTATTAAAATAACATAAAGGCAATGTACTCCTTTAGCTACATTTTTGCAGCGTGACCAACACTATCTGACGTTTTCGTGTCTAAAATCATAGCCATAATTTTTATTTTGTCAGTGTTTGGCGCATAGTGCCGTTAACTAGGCACATGGGCCGCCCGGTCTCAGTAGTGGGGGTATTCCTCCTGCAGGGAGCTCTGCAGAAGCCTGTGAAAACGTCCAAGTATCCAACCCACACTGCCAGTGCATTGTTTCACAAACCATTGAAGACCATCATTATCCCATACTACCAAACATTTTTCAACAAGAGTGCCTTTAAAAATAGACATTCACGATAGCAATTTGACTTTTAAATTAGTTGATGGCTAATAACTATCTGTAGGATGATTCATGCTGTTGTATCAATGAAGTATTCGTAACTCTCTATAAACATCGCAGGAAAGAAAGAATCAAGATTATACCTTACCCATTTGTCTGTAGCCCTTGACATTGTCATTTTGCCTAAAGACATTACTGCAGGGGACAATAGAGACACACAAATCTGTCTGTTTTCTCCAGAAAAAGCTTCCAGGCTGAGGTTTCAGTTCAGCACATTCATTACCTTTTAATTGCTTCTATATTGCATTGTGACCCGTGGCATCAATAGCCAAACCTATCTAAGCGAAACTAGCACAATGTGGGCATGTGTGCTGGGAAAAGCTTTTACCTTCATTGGCAGATGTGTGTGTGTGTGTGTTACCGGCATGCTTGTGCAGCTGCACCTGTTACTATAAAACCAGGAAAGACCCAGTAAAAGAAAGAGACAAATGCACTGCTAGGGAAAACAGCTAAATAATAAAAGTAGGCAAATTTTATCTAAACATTTGTCATGTATATATGGTTAAATAAGGACTATGTCAAAAGATAAACATTTCTAACTGTTGAATAAGATTATTTAGAATGTCAGATATCCCATGCGTCAGAAAAAGCTGGGAAAATTACTGTAGCATTAAGCATTGCATATAATATTTTAAGCTCTGTAGAAAAAAATCCACTAGGAGAACAAGTAAGTTTGAATATTTTAAGCTGAGCCACAATAAGCACAATGCCATAAACAAAACTAACTACCACGTCAACCACTGTGAGAATAAGGTGTACAAATTATTGTTCCCCTAGGAGATTTACTGAAACCTATTTCACCATCACTTGTAATGTATACATACCATCCTACCTTCAAAAAACTGCAACCAGAAAGCTCATGTTTCTAAGCTTCCAAAGAAAAGTGCCATAATTCAGAACCTTAAGAGGAGCTTTCAATTCACCTTACCACTTGACATTTCTTTTATATATGCATTTTCATAGTTCAGTAAAACAAAATAAAAAATTGGACAGCGAGGGAATTAACTCATTTTCTCCTTTCGGTTCTTTAGTCTGCTCTTTGTCCCGATTTAACTCTTTTTTTTAGAAAAGGTGTTGGAAATACAACTGCTTCCCAAATGAGAAAAACAGCCTATCCAGGCCGTCCAAAGCCTTGTACACGAGGCTTAACAGGAATTTAGTGGTGCTGTGCGGAGCTAGTCAGCAGGGGTAGCAAGTTCAATATTGTCATTGGCATCACGTGGAGAAGTTTAAATGCAACACCCCTGATCTTAAAATTTTGATGTATGCAGTGATTTAGGAAGATAGAAGAAGCAGCAAGCCCGGGGCATTATGTCAGAAATGAAGAAGAACCACCGAAAGGACCTGCGATCATCAGCCAATGAAGTAGGAGGATAATGAAAAGAGTGAGATTCTGGAGGCTAAGTAAAGATAGACTTTAAGAAGTTGTGACCTATGCTGCAGCTAGGTCATATAACCCAGAGACTGAGAATTAATCATTGAATCTTGCAAAATCTAAGTTACCACTGGTCTTTGAAAAAAACCTGTTGGTGGCGGGCAGGAGGCAAGAGGCCATTTAGGAGAGAATGGGGAGAGAAATTTAGACAATGGGTATAGAGAACTCTTTCAAGATGCTTTTATGTAAAGAAAAGCAGGTGCTTTGAACAGTAGTTGCAGGGGGTGTGGGTCAAGGGATGATTTTTCTTTAAGATGAGAAATATATTATTTGAGTAATGGTGAGAATAAGACAGTTGTGAGAAAGAAAAAAAAAAACCTGATGATGTAGAGATATTAAGGAGGCAAATTCTAGGAATATTCTTGAGTAGAAAAGAAGTGCAGGGATCCAGCACACAAATCAAGAGTTCTCCATATTTTGGAGCGAGGCAAATTCAACAGTGGGAATAAGGGAGGGTAGATCACATGGGTGCAGAAGCAGGTCAAGATTGCTGGCAGGAGGGCGTAGAAATACTCTGATTTCTATTCCTTCTCCCAGTGAAACAGGAAGCAAGATCACAAACTTGGATGTGAGGAGGGAGGAAGGCATGCTCAATGCCATGTTTGGGAGGGAAAGCAAAGTGAAGAAATAGTTGTCTCAGGGACTGAGAGTGAAATGGCATGGGTAAGTGTAAGATCATTGCTGGGCAAACTTAAGCTCCCACATATGTTAAGTTGTCAAGAATTTAAAATGTATCAAGCGTTATAGTTGTGTGTTTTCTGTGGCTAGACCTAGCTTCTAGGATGTAAGTGAAAGGTATCAACGCTGGATTTAATCAGGGATGAGATTTTTCCTATTGAGTACAATAGAGTGATATTGTAAGGAAATAGGGACGGTATCTGAGGCAATGATTGTGATACTGGACCATGGACTCTAAATGGAGTAAAGAGGGAAAGAAGATCATGTGGAGTTGGGAGCGAGTGAAAAATGTAAAGAATAAATAGCAAGTCCCAGTGATGTCAAAGACTTGTGAGACAAATGCAAGCTGGAAAGACAAGAGGCTGCTGTCAGTGACCAGAAATCTTGAAAATAAGGTTGTAACATGAGCAGTGATTCAGAATATTGATGTTGAGGGGTGCCTGGGTGGTTCAGTTGGTTAAGCGTCTGACTCTTAGTTCAGCTCAGGTCATAATCTCGGGGTCCTGAGATCGGCCCCCTGTTGGGCTCCATGCTCAGTGTGGAGTCTGCTTAAGACTCTCTTCTCCTCTCCCTGCCTCTCCCCACCCCTGCCTTCTCTGTCTCTCAAATAAATAAAGTCTAAAAAAAAGAAGAGTATTGATGTCTAGATTATGACTAAAATAGCAAGTAGGAAAAGATCATTCTAGAAAATAAGGTCTTCTGGCAGAATTTGAACACAATACTGAACCCCCCTCTTTCCATATATAATGTTGAAATAATGATAATAGTAATTCTACCTACTTAAAAGAGGTTTGTTAAGGATTAAATGAGTAAATATTGTGTCTATTAATGGCTCTGTAAGAACATTATATCAGCCTTTCTTTCCTGTCTTACATGATTATTTTCCTATTCTACCATTAGCTGATATGCATGGCTTTATTTTTCCTATGAAAACAAAATAAACTCCATCTGATAAGGCTACATTCTATGTAAGTCCAACTATATGACCTTCTAGAAAAGCAAAACTATGAAGACATTAAAAAGACCAGCGGTTAGAAGGAAGGGAGGGATGAATAGGTAAAGCACCGATGCTATTACTCTGTGTGATACTATAATGATGAATATATCATTACACGTTTGACCAAACCCTAGAATATACAACACAAAGGGTGAATCCTAATGTGAACTATGAGCCATGGGTGATTATTAGGTATCAGTATAGGTCCATCAATTGTAACAAATGTACCAGTCTTGGAAGGGGGGGTGGGGAATGTTCATAATAGGGGAGGCTGTGCACAGGTTGGGTCAGGGAATATATGGGAAATCTCGGTTACCTTCTGCTCAATATTGCTCTGAACCTAAAACTGCTCAAAAATAAAGCCTATGAAAACAATGTCTTGACCACTTCTCCCTTTGGTTGACATGAACTTGAGTAACATTTTTATTTCTAGTTGATCTTTATTTTTTTCTCTTCATTGAAATATTTTTTCATTTCTCTTTTGAGCAAAATTCCTAGCATAGTTGTTTATACTGATCACCTCCAACACTCCCTTCATTTTCTTTCTTAAACCAACTCCAGATAGAGGTTCTTTTTCTCCTTGAGAGGCTTTTTTTTTCCTTCCCCAAGTCATCAGTAAATCCAATGGCTGTGTTTTCATTATGCTTGACTTAACGGCAGTTCATGCCTTTCTTAAATATTTTCTTTTTTGGATTCCTGGACATCACATTCTCTTTGTCTTCCTCTTGTTGTTCTGGTATATATCCTCAGGCTCTTTGCCAATTCCTCTTTTTCTCCCTATCTTGAATATTGGAGTGCCCTGGGCTTCAGTCAATGTTCTTCTCCTCTTTTCTGTCTATACTCACATCCTCTGGCCGCATGTTTTAAGTTCTGTCTTTAGGCTAGTGACTCCTATATTTACATCTCTTATCCAGTTCTCATTCTTGAGCTTCAGCTATTATAACCAGTTCTGTTCTCAAAACTTAAAGCACACTTTGTTTAATGACAAATCCATGCCCTTGAGGGTGGCTGAAGTCAAAAATCTTGAGATCATCTTTGATTTCATTTTTTTCTCACATTTTGCTTCTAAATTAATACGAATCCTTGTTGGATTTGCCTTAAAATTATACCCCAAATGATTCTTCTTAGCTATGAAGAAGTAGCCTATATCAGAAAACAACCCTCCCTATAAGAACAACTAAAAACTGAACAAAATATAACACACACACACCACTTTTGTAGGCGTCGGAGAATGACTGAATCAGCTAGATTCTTCTGGAGAAGCAAAGATCCCCAGGAAAAAGTGTTGGAGTCAGTTGGACACTTAGGTAGTCAGGGCCAGGTTCCCCAAAAAGAAAATACGGAGTCAGAACAGCTACATAAAACAGCACTGACATTCTGCTTTGCAGCCTTTACAGAAATGACTTCTGCCAAAAGCCCTAAAATAAGACAATTAACCACAAAGCATTTGTCAAAATCACAGGCAAGGGGCAGTTAAGATCTAAGACCCCAGACGTCAGCAAAAAAAGACCAATGGCACGTGGACATTAACCTAATAGGTAGACAGATACATAACCAAAGCCCTGATTGGCATGACTCAGCACTCCCTGATTGTTTAAGAAAGTTCCGCAAAAGAGCTCATAAAAACCCCTAAACTTAGAAACTCCAGGGGCAACACACTCATGTTCTTCCCTTTCCGGGAGCTTTATACTTTTGCTCAATAAACTGCTTTGCTGCCCACCACTCTTTGTCTGGTCTACGTCTTCAGTCTTTGAAGCGGTGCATCCAAGAACCTAGGCACTAAGGAGACAAAACTCCTGTAACAAAAGGAGATGTTACATCTTCCCTCAAGGAATTTGCCAATTTATAATCATCAAGGGCTGAGGTAACAAACAGAAAATTGGCAATTTCATGGGTCTAAGGAAGAGAAGCAAAAACTTTTTTAGGGCTCACCAATTAGGAGATAACTTTAGAAACATTGTATTATTATATGAAAGTCCCAAAGGAACTCTAGGAGTAAAAGCAAATTGGAAAGACAAGCTCTTCAGGATGACCAAGGTTCGGTCTCAAATCATATCAAATCTTATTATATCAAAGTTATCTAACTCTCCTCTGCCTGATAGAAATTCTTCAGACATTACATCTATTTTCGAGGAAGATAATGTCATCCAGAATCTCTGCAATTTTTCAAATGTGATATCCAGAATTAAGCCAAAACTTAATAGGTATACCAAAAAGCAAACACAAAAACAAAAAAACAAGCACACACAAAAGAAGCAAACAAAAATAACAGGTACAAATGGTCAAATTCAAGAGAGAAAATAGACCCTGAAAATAGGTTTCTAAGTCATTCCAACATTGATGTTATACACAGACTTAAAAATTATTGTGATTAAAAATATTGTGATTATTATGTCAAGTAAAGTAGAAGATGGAGAATTTCACGAGGAATGGAATCTGTACGAGAATTTTAAAGCACATTGTGGAACAGAAAATGACAATATTGATAATAAGTAACTTCCCGGATAGATTTAACCATGCATTGACACATAACCAAACTGGTAACTGGACTTTAGGTGAGTAGAAATGTTCAGTGTAAATGTTATGAGCACGCTATGAAGGCACACACACGAGTTGCATCTTTCCACAATGTCAGCTTTATTCAGTCATAAAGCAAAGTTAAATCACAAATATAAAGCAGGTTCAGGATTCAATGACGTTTCACCATGTGATTAAACTTGGCTTCTTAGCACACAGGAAGACAAGCCACACAACAAACAAGCTAACAGAAGGATGCAGGAAGTTAAGGAACCAAAGGCTAAGCCAGTCTGGGGGCACGCAGTTGAGATAAGGAGTGGGTGTGATGTTCAAGCAGGGAAGGATCTCAGTTCTGTTCGATCAGTCGGGCAGAGCCTTTGGCGGCAGTTGCCTTTTCTAAGTGGTCAGAC
>NC_048219.1:72520133-72535133 GCF_002007445.2 Ailuropoda melanoleuca | reverse complement strand
GAGCGTGAGTGGGAGAGGCACAGGGAGAGGGAGAGAGAATCCCAAGCAGACTCCACGCTGAGCTCCTAGCCCTTTGTGGGGCTCTGTCTCAGAACCCCGAGTCTGCAACCTGAGCCGAAACCAAGAGTGGACACTCAATCAACAGCACCACCCAGGCTCCCCACAATTAATCATTTCTAGAACATTGGAAAATACAAAGTAAATCAAAATATAATCCTGACTTTAATATTCTTAAAAGATTTGTGGACAATTAAGGATTTGAAGACATAAATATTGATAAATAAGTTGTCACAATGGAATTTGTATAGCAATGAAAATGAATGAGTTACATACAACAGCAACATAGATGTATCTTAGAAAAAAAAGCAAAAAATTATGTCATAAATGTTCTTATACAATACGATACTTTTCATAAAACAAAAAAAATACAAACAAACTATATCACTTGGGGATGTATTTACATTCATAGCAAAAGTATTTTAAGAGGAAAAGAATGTTGGCAGTCGATTTAGGGAAGCAGCTCTCAGCATGCTCACGCAGAGGATGGGATAGGAATGGTGCACACTGTTAGGTACAGTATGTTGGCTGTGTTCTCATTCTAAATCTGGCTTTTAGATTTAGATTCACAAAAGTTCATTTTATTACTACATTTCATAACTCAGCTTATACTTTGTTTCTATTATTTAAGATGTAACAAATCTTATATAATTATACATGATTTAAAATAGTAAACATTCTAGAGATACTTAATCTAATGTCATGAATTGAGTTCTATGCATTCAGTTAAAATTAGACCTTCAATATTAATCTTTAGTTTTCTCTGAAATAGTTTCCCTAGAACACTTGCATAAGGAGATATACTGAAGTAAAAACAAAGTTACGGGGTCAAATCATCTTTTTGATAGACTTCCCAAAATAGCTTTTTATTAAAGATTCTTAATATGTACCTGCATAGGCCTGGAAAAGCCTTCATGTAAGTACATTTTTAAACTTTGTTTAATTCCGTGTTTCTCAGACTTATTTGACTACATTTGTTCTATCTTTTTTCAAAATTGGAAATCGTCTTCAACAGAAATACTTTAGGAAATAATGCTGATAAACTTAATGAGGGTTGTTATAAATCTATAGCCATGAATAGCATCCCATAAGACAAAAAAATTAAACCTCTGAGAAATTAAGAAAGATGATTAGGGACAATCTTTCAGACCAATTCTGCAGGCCTGACTTTGTGTGGAGAGATCGCATCTCCATTCTGTATCCTTTCAGCATAGATATATTTTTATGTGGCATTAATATTGACCAAATTATGCAGTGCTATCTACACTTTCTTAAATTTTTACCCGTGAGTATGCATAATTTATATTAAATTTGTATTAAGTCACTGGATCACATATATCAAGGTCATCTCTTTTGCATCCCACAAAAAAATTGGGATAAAGTTTTCAAAACACAAGGTGTGGTACTTTGAAAAAAATTAGGTCCATTCTTACAAGCCAAATTTTTAGCTAAATGTATTCTCCTCTTTGCTGAACTCAGGTTTTGATTTTATGATTCAAGAATATGACTATACTAATTACAAATATTTTTCTTGAAAATCAGATTATGCTACTTCCACACAGCCTCAAATTAATAGTGATAATGTAAAGATTACAATTTACTCAGCAAAGTGTATTAACAATTTGGGATAAATTTAATAAATGAGGACATAGCATAATTCTACTATTTTAATTACCATGTGCTCCAAGAAGAAAAGTGAACATTTAAAATTTTTTAGTTAACCTTTGAGAAATTAGATGGTTCATTTCAATAAGATCCTTAGTACTGTTTATATAATTCATTTAAAATGGGAAATGTTATAATTATTATATTTTGAAGGTTTTAGCAATGAAAAAAGAGACAAAAACCACCTATCAAATAAATACTATTGAAAATACAATGCTGTGAAAATTAATTATAAGCCTCCCAGTCCTTAGTTTTATTCAGTTAAGGACAGCTATTGTTACCCTGAAATTTTGAGGTTTTGGTACATTCAATAAGCAGTCTGAATATCTGTCTTAAGAAACTTTCTAGTTCAGCAAAATCTATTTTTTCATGGTTCTTTGATTTGTCTTTCCTTGGATACATGGGGAAAAGCTCAAGGTCATTAATGCTGGCATTAGTAAACATTAATTATTGGAGTGGCCCATTTCCCAACTGGGCAACACCGCATTTCCAATTGCCACCCAATTAATGACTGTCTAATTGACTCATCTGCAAATCTTACAAAGCAATACTTTTACTAAGCAAATTGAACCTGCCATTGCAAAAACTCTGCAGGGCTGAGGGCATAATTAACTATATTGAGGCATACTTGATCTCAGAAGCCCTGGGGATAATCAATAATTAGTTTCATTCTGAAATGGTTTTGTTGCTATAACCATGACACAATGTTTCTGAATTACTGAAGTTTTGATGACTGTTGCTTATTTGGATCAGAACAGAAAAGCTGTAGCTAACTCAAGCTTTATAGCATAATAAATTTTCCAAAGTATCTTGAGATTAAAAACAATCAAAGTAAATGAAGCATCCAGTACTATTTATCTTCCAAAATACTAGTGCTTACAAAAACAAAGAATGCCAATCTAACAACCACTCTGTATCCGTCACATTCAACATTATATAGAAGCCACATTTCGTTTCATAAAATGAAAGAGAGAATTAAGAGATCTGATTGGCTGATAAACATTCTAACTGTGGCTTCCTGGACAACCCATGGTCTGAAATTTATGAGCATCACCACTTAATTAAGAGTAAGAATCCTGAGCACAGAGACTATAATCAGTACAATTCATGGGGTTCAATATTTATGGAACCCATCAGTTAGCCAAGTGGGCAGAAGAAATTGAACACTGATAATCTAATAAAAATTCCAAAAACAGGAATTCTAAATGAAGTAAATTTATAAACCTCAAAATATATGCTTTGCATATGCCATGTAAATAGGGTTTTAAATACAATTTTCTGGCATCATGACCCCATTTTGCTTTAAAGTTAGAAAAAAACGTTAAATTATTGAAGCTATCTTTCTGTTCTAATGTAAGAGATGATATTGAAGCAGCTTTATCTTTTTGCTTCCCTGTTCTAAGGGAAAGTGTTTTGCCCTTTGTGCATTAAGTGAGAGCAAATACTCTTCCGGGGACATAGTAAGATTTTTTTATCCTGGGTAATAATAAAAGAAGTGCACACTAATGATTTCCTTAGTCATGTTTACTTTCTCTTAGTCATGATCACAATCTGACATTAACAAGAGTATGGGCGACTGGTTGGCTCAGTTGGTTAAGCATCTGCCTTCAGCTCAGGTCATGATCCCAGAGTCCTGAGATTGAGCCCTGTGACTGTGGACTGTCAGCTGAGTCCACTGTTCCCTTGGTCTTCCTGCTCAGCAGGGAGCCTGTTTCTCCCTCTCCCTCTGCCTGAAGCTCTCCCTGCTTATGCACTCTCCCCCCCCCCAGTGAAATAAATAAAATATTTTTTAAAAATTAAAAAATAAAAAGAGTAAGCATGCCACACTATAATTTCACCAATATATACTAATACTAGTTGTATGTAAAAAAAATCAAGACTGAATGATGTTAATACAAAAGCTTTCAAGTTGTGCAGCATATCAATTTTTTACTGAATGATAAAAACGTATAATTTATAATACTATGACATGACTGTCAAACAGATATTTAAGTACATAGGGACTATGAAAAGACATGGCACACACCTTTCTAAGTCTAAGAGTACAAATGTGTAGCTTGAGGACAAACTGGTAAAACAGAGAACTTTTCTCCTGAGTGAATTGAAGAACTGAGTTTCCCAATAGTAGAGACCCCAGTTTATGCATTCCTGCATTAACCTGACTTATCCACCCGGCTGGATATTCCTATAGCCAGATAGCCAGATAGTAATCAAGTCTAAGTTGGTTTTGTTGGCATGCTTGCCTCTTCACAAATTTAGGAATAATGCAAAAGGATCAGAGAGATATTTTCATATAAAACTACAAACTAGATTTCCTCTGAATCGATGCATGCAGAAATGAGCACCTTTAACAATTTATGTAAGAAAAAATAATCTTAGAATGCAATAGGAAGTCAAGAGGAGAACCTGATATGAGATATTTAAAAAATCATCTATTATAACCCTTAAGAATCATGGCTCTGCAATCAAACTCCATGGATTTAAGAATCACATGGCTCTGCAGCTAAACTCCACCATTTACTAGTCCTGAGAACAATTTTAAAAAACCTTTCTATGATCTCAGTTTTCTCATTTGTAAAATGGGGTTAGGATTAGTAGTCACTAATCGTTATGAGAGTTCCATAAGACAATTCATGTAAATGTGTGAAACAAAAATGGCAATTACTACTGTGATTGTTCTTAGAGATGATCATAATGTTTACAAATTAAATGCTAATAATAAAATTACTATAGCATCTGTTTATCCAGTACTTGCCAGGTTCTAAAAGCTTTGTATATGCTAACTCATTTAGTTCTTACAACTCTCTATGGGGTATTATTTTACTGGTGAGATACAGGAAACAGAAATAATTAGTCCCAGGTCACATAGCTAGCATTGCTGAGTTGAAGGAGTTTAGGCTAGAATATTAAATGATTGGGCTGTTAGGAAACCAGAATGGTTGTTGCGTCCTGATCTTGGAAGCTGAAATCTTGAAGCTGCAGAGGCTGGAGGGAGCAGCTATTGCCTAGGCAATGAAAACAATGCAATTTCCATGGAAAAGTGCCCTTCATACCCAGAAGAAAACAGAACTTCTATCCTATCCTGCCATATCTAGATATTTTTTTGTTGTTGTTGACATCTTATAAAACTAAGTTTTTGCATGTATAGGACAAAATAGAAAGAATAGAAAGCATCTCTGCTTTTCTCAAGCAGTGGATATAGTTTTATAAATCTTCTCATGTTTCAAGTGTTAAAAAAACAACTGTCCAGCTTTTGTGAGAAGTTCCATTAAGTGAAAATGAGATAATAGCTTACAAAATTTTCTGAGAATACAAATTAATATATTGATAAAATGTAAGATATCTTTAATATTATTCAGTTGGGAAATAATCCTTATAGATTTATAATCCCAAACTAAATTTGGGGAAATTACTGTGGGATAAATTTCTAAGGAAATAATATACATTCAAATCTATCCTCTAAGCAACTGCTTCATTTCATATTTCACTAACCTTCCTCCTATCCAAGTGTCATTTGCCTTTTTCGACACAGAAAGTTTACAGTTGGACATAACCTTAGAGCTCATATGAAGATGACCCACAGTCCTCTCAATAGCACTGTTTCCCATTTGAGATTTACATCTTTGTATTCATTCCATTTTCAATAATTTGTGAATATGCACCATCTCAAAGAACATGAGTGATAAACTTTTAAGAGTTCACTGTTTCTTTAAGTAACAAATGTGAACTCCTGCAGAAAAAGCACTGTTGACTACAATTTTCAAAGTTAACTTTAAATTTCTGAAGCTATTTATATTCTACAGAAAATGGAAGAAACACATTTTTAAATCAGAATGAGGCAAAGGCAATATGAAGGCAACACTATGTTGTGCTTAGAATATAGTATTTGTTGAAGATTGAGGCTGTGCATTTCAGCGCAGTCTGTATTTTTCCTTTAAACAATTTATTTCTGCCACCACTCTATTTTGTGCCGGAGACTTTGAAAGCTAATTAAAGCCATATTGAATGGTTTGGACCAGAACTAAACAATGATGAATTTTCAGAATGTTTTTGTGTTCAAGGTTTAAAAGTTTCCAGGGAGAAAATACATCGCCTCATAAACCCACCCTGTCTGGCCTACATTTCTGATGTGGCAGCATCCAACAAACTCAGGAAAACTCTGAGGACTCAAAATCAGATATTTAAACAGAAGAGAATAAAATTTATAATTTTTCTGAAATGTTTTCTAAATCAAAAGAAAGTTGGATTTTTCCTAAGTTTAAGATAGGTGATGATTTTATCTGCCTTTTAACTCATTTAAGAAGTTGATATTGTATCACTTAAATTATGAAAAATAGATGAAGTTTTATAGGCCTCGGTTTAGCACAATGGTCCGCTAAATTTGATATAAATTAAGTAAAATGACCAGACAAATATTTAGTATGTAGGGGTACAATATTGTAAAGGTAAGAATGTCACAGCTAGAAATTGTTATTAGTTCCCTAACTTAAATTATACTAACCCAGTCTTCTGCTTCCAGGGAGTACATAAAATACCTCACATGTTGATCCAAAATGTCATTACAATACTTTTCCACCTTATAACATCAGCCATTTACTCTGTAAGTCTTCAAACTTCATTAACTGTTACCAGGTTGTCATTTGCCACTTAAAATCAAGCACCTCAGCCATGTTTCAATTGGTCTTTCACAACCATTTAGCTAGACCACAGGGAGGTGAAGGGTGGGGAGGGGAGGTTAACGCTCCATGAAGCTAGTGTCCAGTCCTCACGATCACCAGCTGTCTTGGGCTCTTAGCTTCTTACAACGTTGCTGTGAAACAGTTCTTTCAGTTGACTTTTTATACAGCTAAGTTATAAAACAGTCTTAGGGACCATTCCCACCCCAAACCATTACCTCCATTACTACCTTAAATAGCTGAGTTTTCCTTATTTCAGGATTAGTGCTGTCCCATCCCAAACACTGCCTGGCAGTTATTTCTTACTCTATCTTTTGCTTTAACCATGGTGTTCAATAATGTCTCATATTTGCCATTAAATTTCCTAATGGGAAAGTAGCTCAAAGAGAAAAAGACTCCAGTTTTCTTACATCTGGCTTAAGAAAACAGAATCTATAACCATAAGCAATCAACAAATCGCCCTGTGACAGTTTCAAGCATACATTAATAGAAAGACAAGGAAGATTTTCAAATTCCTTCTCTTTCCCAATTCTTTCCACCAGTAGGTCCCTGCTTTAGTCATCTTTGTATCATAAGCACACAGAACAGAACATGCTCATTGTAAGCAGGCATGTTTAGGAATTTTATTTATTTATTTATTTATTTATTTATTAATATTTTATTTATTTATTCTAGAGAGAGCACAATTGGGGGCAGTGGCAAAGGCAGAGGGAAAAACAGGCCCTCTGCTGAGCAGGGAGCCACACATGGGGCTCGATCTTAGGGTCCTGAGATCATGACCTGAGCTTATAGCAGGTGTTTAACCGACTGAACCACCCAGGAGCCCAGGAATTTTTTAATTTTTGATTTTTATTTTTTTGAGAGAGAACACGCCTGCGTGGGGGAGGGGAGGGGCAGAGGGAGAGCGAGAGAGACTCTTAAGCGAACTCCACACTCACAGTCAGCGTGAAGCCTTGCCCGGGCTCCATCTCAGGACCCTGAGATCATGACCTGAGCCCAAATCAAGTCTCATGCTTAACCTACTGAGCCCTAGGAATTTTATTTTTAAATTTGAAGGTGCATTAGATGCTCATTGTAACCTGACTGAAAGTGCACACACAGCAAAATGGACGCTATTCCTGTTCCATGTGCACTTAGCCTGATGTAACATTGCAGATTTTCCTATAAGGGACTTTTCAAAGCTGTGAATGGCTATTTTAGTGCCCAAAGTCTAATAGATTGGCATCAAATTTGCAAAAATTAAGTAAATACTCATGAGGTCAAAAATTCATCCTTAAGAATAATGTTTTTGTATTTTTAAAAATAGTTTTGGAATGTTCTAAGACTAATATTGAAAATACCATATTTTCTCAGTTCTGCCAGCAAAAATAAAGAACATTTTGATAATCGGTGATGTTAAAGCAAAATCATAGTATTTTATGTTTTTTAATCATTATCTCCCTAAATTATCCATGTTAGAGAAGACGATTTCTAGCCAATCCAAATTTTAAAATGAAAGTTTAAAAGCCTTAATAAAATTTTATTTAATTATCATCTTATAAGGCAAATAGATTCACTTTTATTGTGTTTAAATGAGTCTCTCTCTGCTCATTTAAGTCTTCATCATCTTTCAATTTAAAATAATAGAACACCAGTAATTTTTCTCTAATATTGTATTTCAATAAACCTGGATATACTTCCTGCCATTACACTATAATTTGTACCAACAAAAGATGTAGCCAGTTTTAAAGAAGAACTAGAATAGGTGGACTATTTGGAATATTTTCTTAATGTGGTAGAGAAAGAACATGTTTCGAACATCTGAATATCAATTTGTAAGTCAGAACTCCTCACTATCGTTAATTTCTATTTTCATCTGTGTCTTCTTGAAAGTCTGAAATAAAAATGCTAATGTATTTTTAAAGGTTAATAGTTGCCTAAGTGGTCCATAAAATAGAAACTTAAACATAGCAGCTTGCAAAATTTAATGAGAGGGCAGACACAAGTTCACCTTGTCTTTTTATCTTCTTTAGCTGTGTCGTCTAGAGACCTGTAAGTATCTGAAGATGATTATATCAACTGCAGGATTAGGTGACATGGGCCCAGAGCAGATTAAATGGCTCAGCGTCTATGCACTTGGGGGTTTACGTGGCAAAGTGTGTAGGCTTTACTCAGAGGGCAAACACATATTCCTGATGTCTGTGGTATCATGAGAATAACTCTCAGGTTCTGAATTCCATCCATCATTTTTATATCTGAAGGAAGCCTGCCTCCAGCCTAATGAGTGCTGCAGAAAGTTGAAGTCAATGGAGCCACTTGTCTGTCCAGCTATCAGGCAAAGCACTAAATTCCTCAAGAGCTGAGACCCCATAATGAAATTAAGTGGTGCATTTTACTTTATTTTCCACTATTGCAGACGTTTGAACATACCAAAATAATTATACTAATAGTAACAATAACCCATTTAGCTAAATGCCTTAAATACATGGCAATGTCAAAATTATGCCTAAAACATTTTTTTTAATTTCGTTTTTTATATAATCTTAGTGGTGCTCGATTGGGGCAACTGTGCCCCCTGCCCCCCAACTCAAGTAGAATTACCAGATTTAAAATAAAAATACAAATATAGTTAAACTTGAATCTCAGATAGACATTTTTTGGTATAACTCTGATCCATACAAGATTTCAGATATGCTTAAATTTTTTTTAAAGTATAATACTTTTCATTATCTGAAATTCGAATTCAAGTGGGTATCTTGCATTTTAACTGTCAACCCTGTGGTTACAAAGGACATTTCACACGTCCTGAGAGTTTTGTCACAAATGCGGGTGGGGGGTACTACTGCCATCTTGTGGATAGAGGCCAGGGATACTTCCAAACATCTTCCAATGCACAAGACAGCCCCCCACAGCAAAGAATTATCCAGCCTCAGGCGTCAAGAATGCTGTGTTTGAGAAACTCCCTCCTAGATTATAACAGGAAATTTATTACATAACCATTAAGACTAGTTCTTGCTTTATTTGGGACTTGACTCTGTTCTTCAAGTAGGTTCTAGCTATCGCTGGAAAGAAAGTAGTTATGAAGATAGCAGTGAACAGGTGAGTAATGGTTCAGAAGGGCAAGGGACCATTGATGGGGATTTTTGATGAGAGAGTTGGTGAGCTCAGAGGAGAAGCATGAAGTGAAATTGATCTCCTGAAACAGCTTAGCAGGGTCGCAGAGTAATACGAATGCAGGAGGATTTTTTGACCACCAAGAAAATGAACACAAATGGAATTCATGGGATAATCAGGAGATTTTAATTCTTCTTATTATGACTTAAACTTTTTTCCTACAACACTAAGTTAAATGTGGTTGATGGTAATAGAAGGAGAGAGGCGGGAGAGAGAGAGATTCGGGTTATGGTCTGTTTATATTCTGAGCCATACTGAATAAGCAAAATGGCAATGGAATTAAGAGAATGAAGGTGACATGGAAGTATGTAACACAGAAAAAACTCAAAGGATCTGACTGAACTGTAAAGATCGAATAAATTGTAGCTTCTTCCTTGTGTTGTCAAAAACCGACCTCTGTGCTCCGGAGTCGAAACAGTTGAGGAATAAAGAAGGAAGGTAGTTTATTACTTCACCAAGCAAAGGAGGCTACAGCAGGCTAATGCCTCCAAGACTGCAAGACCTCTCAGGGTAAAAGGCTGAGGGGTTTTTAGGAAACTACAGGATCTGGGTGGTTTTAATAGGAATCTAGTACGAGCTGCAGGCCCCACTCATCACGTCTTCAAGGCAGCCTCCTGACTATTGCTGGCGCCCTCCTTCTAAGTATCAATATTGATACCTAGTTCCTTGAACAAAGGATTCTGCAGAAAAACAAGTGAAGGGGAGGGAGAGGCTTTATGAATGGGGAAGAGAAAATGTGTTCAGTTTAAAGTCAAGCTTTGCTGAAGCATTAGTGTGTCCATGTTAATTTCCATTCGTCTTTACATTTCTATAGCGGTTTCACTTGTTTTGATCTCTAATTTAGATAAAACTTCAAGGTCATGAAGGAAAAATTACTCATTTAAGGGTATCCAAGATAAGGATCCAGATGTTTCTTGGAAACCGAGTATAGAGACAATACTATTTTAAATAAGCCACAGTAATACCAGTAGCACTGTTCAGTATCAGTAATATTATTTATATGGAAAAAGTAGCCTTCACTCATCTTTTACAAAATTTTAAATATCAAGCCCTTCCTGAAATCTCTACTGATGTTTTCCACCATGCAATTAGGGCCTCATTTCTTTATAACCCCTTTTCATGTACACACAGCTTTATACGCTCATGTTTGCAAGAAATACATCCCAATCCATTTGGAATTGCCCATCACAGTGTCTAGTATAAAATGAACCCCCACTCATTTTATACAACTCTGTTTATGCTTATGTCTATTGATGGAACTCATTCATTCTAGTCAGTTTAACTTTTAAAATAGCTACATATCCCTCTAGGCAACACATTTCTTCAGAACAGAGGTAATACAATTAATTGTTCTAAACATGGTCAAGCCAACTTTTCAGCACAAAGAAGGCACTAAGTCAATACACATATAAACAAAATAATCATCCCCAAGATTTTTCATTTCACAGTAAAGACTTATGATAATTAGAGTCTGAATTATAATGAGGACCTACTTCAGTGGGAAAAGTGCCTTTATATAATATTTTTGTGATTTTCATGAAAATCCACATATTCTCTTTTTATAATCTTACTCAGTTGTATGTAAAATTCTTTGTATTTTAAGAATATTTGCAATAAACCTGTACTACATGGTTGAATATGAATGTAGTAATGAGTGTAACATGAAATTAATGGAAAGCCCACAGCAATTTGCTGATTTTAATAATGGGATTTATGTGAGATCCTCCCACTGACTTAATTTTTCTGAAATTAATTTTCAGTTGTCTGAGAAAGTAATGAATGGCAAAGTTTGTCTTTTGCCCATAATGTAAGAAAAAATAAAGAGAATCTGGAATTCTCTAGTGCAGAGATATCTACACTTTAGCAAAAGGAACTACTGTTTAATTACCAAAAGGCTTGCTGTCACAATAAAAAAGGGAGAAATAATTGAATATGAAAACCCAGACCACAAGTATGGGGTCCTCACAGTGACATTCAGAGAAGGAACTTGAGAGAAAGAGAGAGAGAACAAGGGAGAGACATTAAGACACGGAGAACTGCTTCAGAGAAGAAGAAAATCCCAGGTAATCACTCACCAGTTTAGATATTAGAAGTAGTCTTTTCTATCAAGAAAGGCTTCAGCATCTAAATTCTCATATGTTTTCTCCACTTAAACTCTACATACGACCATTTATTTTCCAATGCGTAGAAGCATTACTTAACCATGATGGCCTTATCACTTAGTGTGATTTGCTAGGATGAGAATTGTAATAATTGCTGAATTTTGACTACATAATTGTGTTATTTTCTGCAATCTTCAGGACAAGCATGAAGATATACAATATTCAGAGTTGAACAGCTTAATTTGAGAAAGTGGTGCTTTCTGCCAGTGTTTTCATGTCCTTTGGCTTTATTTTCTCTGTCAGCCCCACATTCATTAAGTGAATCACTTCTCACTAAGATATAGCTTCATCACGCATTTCTTCCTACTCCCATTTAACATCTAAACCAGGCTTAGAGAATCTGATTTTACCCCTTTTTTTTTTTAAGATTTTATTTATTTATTTGACAGAGATAGAGACAGCCAGCGAGAGAGGGAACACAAGCAGGGGGAGTGGGAGAGGAAGAAGCAGGCTCATAGCAGAGGAGCCTGATGTGGGGCTCGATCCCGTAACGCCGGGATCATGCCCTGAGCCGAAGGCAGACGCTTAACCGCTGTGCCACCCTTTACTTAACTTTTTCATAGCTCTGACCAAAACACCCAACCTCTTTTCTCAAGAACAAATGTTATCTTTTATATGTAATACTCATTCACGGCTTCCTAATATCATGTTTAACCTCTATCATAGACACCTATATTACGATCTTCTTATAAATCAATCTCCTCCACTAAACAGTATCATTTTCAAAGACAAAGATCATGTATTTTTCTTCCATATATATGACCGATTCTCAAAATACCTTGAATACATGATTTAATGAATAAATTTTGAAATAAAAATGCCTAATTTTTATACATGTGGGACTTAGATAAATATGTTCATCAACAAGTTGGGGTAATAAGTGTCCTTCACTTTTTGGCTGAATGTTCAGTTAACCTTTGGGGACCTAGATCCTAGAAGTACTAGCTAATAACTATGTACTATAACCAGAAATCACCAAACAAGTAAATAAAAGTAGAAAAAAATTACAAATATGAAAAGAAATGTAAGTTCAAAGTAAACAGAATGGATATACAGGTAGCTAAAAAATAGAAGTTAATGAAATAGAAAAAAAAATTTAATGGGACTGATTTATAAAATAAAAAGCCAGTTTCTTTGAAAAGAAAAGTAAAAATACCAAACATTCCAAGTCTAATTGAGACAAATGGAAAGAAAATCCAAATAAAAACAACAAAAAAGGGAAACACATATCTGATAGAAGAGATTTGGGGGAGAAAAGAGAGATGGAAAGGTTAAATTCTTTAATTTTAAGGGGATAGCATGTAAAAATTCATGCCCTTCAACTTTAAAAACAAAACTGAAAGAACAACTCTCTTGAAAAGACACAGTTAATGGAATTGCCACCAAATGGCCTAGGAATATAAAAATTTACTGAGCTTTTGCACTTACGTGCACATTTCTCTACACTACGCTTCAATGAAAAGTTTTAAATTGAACTGAAAACTCCGGAAGGAAGAGCAAGAGGGTGAGGAGGAGGAGGAAGAAAACAAACAAGAAGGAGGAAGAAAAGGAGAAACATGTAGAGAAGAAGAGGTGAGAGGAAGGAGAGCAGAAATGGAGGAAGCAGTTGGAAGAGAAATGACAATATAAACCACTTCCCAATTAAGACACTAGGGAATAATTTCTTCTAAGTCAGAAACAAGGAGCAAGAAGTTTAGCAGTCATTGTTTTTAATAAAGATTGTTCTGGAAGTTCTAGGCAATGCTTTAAGATGAGGAAAATTTAAAAATAGACATAATAATTTGCGTGATATTAGGATATCAGAAATAAAGTAATCATTTTCAGAAGATCTACTTGTTTACATTGAAAACACAAAGGCTTTTACTGGGAATTTATAAGAACTAAAATGTGAGGTTAGCAATGGTAAAATCAATATATTATATATAAAAATGAATTCCTTTTTTTTTTTTAAAGATTTTATTTATTTATTCAACAGAGATAGAGACAGCCATCGAGAGAGGGAACACAAGCAGGGGGAGAGGGAGAGGAAGAAGCAGGCTCATAGCAGAGGAGCCTGACGTGGGGCTCGATCCCACAACGCCGGGATCACGCCCTGAGCCGAAGGCAGACGCTTAACCGCTGTGCCACCCAGGCGCCCCGAATTCCTTTTCTTATATATTGACATCTAACACTTGAAATAATAAAACTGTAGGGGAAATAAGGGATACCATTTATAATAGCAACAAAAATCAAAAGGGATTTAGGCTTAAATTCAATAAAATGTGAAAAAACATTATGGATGTAATAAAACATTATTCAAACTCATTAAGAAAGTCATATTCATAGCTTGGAAGCCAAAATATTATGAAGATGACAATTTTCTCCTAATTTAAGCAATGCATTTAATTTATTCATTCTCTGTAACTCTAATTAAAATATCAGAAGTCTTTTTCATGGAAATTTAAAAGCTGATGCTCTAATTTATATAGAAGAGTAAGTGCCCAGGATAACAATTTTGAGAGAATTGTTTTATGATATACCAAGTTTTCTAAGATAGATAGATAGATCATGTAATATATTATCATGTATATATGATTGTATGTATTTTTAGAAGCATTAAGTAAGTATATAGTAGTTTTCCACAGACCAAGACAATTATTGAGAGCATAGGGGAATTAAAAACTTAAAAACAGGCCTACATGTATAGAAATTTGATTTATTTCAGAGCAGGCATCACAAGTCATTGGGAAAAACTTGGGAAAATCCAATCTGATGCTAGGGATATTGGTTAGCCATATCAGAAATAATAAATATAAAACTATAATAGATAACATATACAGTAATAAATTTCAGATTAAGGATTTCAAGGTAAAAGACAATACTCTTAATAAGGTGTCAAGATATAGTAATTGATATATATTAACTATTTTAAATGAAATATAGTAAGTGAAAAATGTATACATTAAAATATATTACATATTTGACAACTGAAAACATTTTACGAAATTCATATATACAAATAGACATATTTTTACAGCTAATAAGCATATCGATTAATGCTCAACATCAGTCATTAGTGAAATGCAAAATAAAACTACTAATAATAAATCACTACACACTGTAGGGTGCCTGCGTGACACAGTCGGTTGGCTGTCCGACTCTTGATTTTGGCTGGGGTCATGATCTTGGGCTGTGGGATCCAGCCTCCTGTCAGGCTCCATGCTGAGTGTGGAGCCTGCTTGAGATACTCTCTCTTTCTCCTTTTGACCCTCCCCCTACTCTCTCTCTCTCTCAAAAAAAAAAAAAAA